>NW_022900941.1:3300619-3352899 GCF_012274545.1 Fukomys damarensis | reverse complement strand
AGAGAGGGGAGGAGGGAGGAGGGGAGAGAGGGGAGGAGGTGGCCCAGGGGCAGGGCTGCCGCCAGACGGCGCCTGACTGCAGGAGCTGTTGTGCAGCCATTGGTACCTGTACTGGGGAAACAGCATAGAAGCAAACTTACAGCCTCAGTGGCGAAGAAAATCTTTTCATGTCAGACACCGAGAACTCTTGCAGTCGTTTTTGTCATTCCTTCTTCTCCAGACAGAAGATACCACAAACTTGCAAAGATCTCTTCACCTTATTGTTAAAGTCACGAGTAGGCCAAAATGTCTGTCAGCGTCAAGCACAACGTTTCAGACCAGTTCTATTGCTGCAAGATGTCCCGTCTGATTGCCAAGGTTGAGGGCAAAGGGAATGGAATAAAGACAGATATAGTCAACATGGCTTACATGCATCCCACCAAATGCCTTGGTTGTGAGCTGGGAGCACGGGCCTAGTTTGATGAAAAGAATGACCGTTACGTTGTCAATGGATCTCATGAGGCGAATAAGCTGCAAGACCTGTTGGAGGGATTCATTAAAAAATTCGTTCTCTGTCCTGAGTGTGAGAATCCCGAAACAGGTGTGCGTGTGAATCCGAAGAAGCAAACAATTGGTAATTCTCGTGAAGCCTGTGGCGATCGAGCCACGCTGCACACGCGTCATAAACTCTGCACGTGCGTCATAAACGCTGCACGTTCATTCTCAAAACCCACCCGAGTGTAGTCACTGTGGTGCAGGGACGAAACAAAAGGAGGAGAAACAGAGAAAGGCGAAGACAAGGAAAATGGCTCTGTATCCAGCAGTGAGACGCCGCCCCACCGCCCCAAATGAAGGCCGTCCTCCCCGCACGCTGTGGAAGAGGAGGAAGATGGAGTCTGGGGGAGACAAACTGAGGGCGCTCAGAGGTGCTGAATGGACGAAACCAGCGACCACGCAAAAGTCCCAACAGTGATGACTTGCAAAGAACAGCCCAAGAGGGTGCGAATATCCCGTTTGATTTTGTTAAGACAGAGAAAGAAGAGGGCCTTGTCGACTCATCTGACGAAGAAATCTTGGCTGAAGCAGAAAGACTAGATTTAACAGCCATGGGCCCTCTTGTTCCGACTGCAGTTCCTTTTCATGAGAAGATTGGAGAACAAATGAGGAAAGGCAGGCACCGTCTTCTCCGATTCTGTCACAACAGCAAGAAAGCTCAGCGGTGTCTTCCTCGTGGCCCAGAGTGTGTGGTGCGAAGCGCCCAGCGCAGCTCCTCTGCCAGACCCCGCAGATGGTGAAGGAGATGCGGGAGGCAGACCTCGCGGAAGAGGAGATCTTCATCAGCTGGTCGGAAAAGGCCTCTGAGAAGCACGCTTCGGACGTTCCTGCCGAGAGAGGCACGTGGAAGAGGAGCCATTTGCACAGTGGCTGAGGGAGGCGGGGCAGAATCCTCCGGTGGTGAAGGTGGTTTATCCGGCGGCTGTCGGTGCACCGAAAGGTGAAACTGTGAAGTCTGAGACAAGGATGACGACAGTGACATCGGTGCCATTTGAAAGGAGGCATGATGCTGCAAATTGTTCTCCGTGACCACCCAGAAACACAACTTGTACGTGCGGAAGCTAAAATGGCTGAGCATCGTGCTATGCTTTTCACTAAAATCTGTTACTGGGAGTGGTCTGTAGTTAAGCCCTGGAGTCCATACCCATCAGTGAGCAGATGAAGTTTGCTTATTTATAGCATGTTTTTTTTTTGGGGGGGGAAACCTAATGGTGGACATATTTGGATCGCATTTATACAGTTAAAAAAGTAAAGATTTGATTTTGGTCATTTTCCAGATTGTGGGCTCTGAATCATGCTGAGTAATTGGCCCCTGTTTAAAATGTTGCACCATGTTTATCCTATCAGGTCCTTGAAGCCTGGCAGGTTCTGCTAAGCCCTGAGATGTAAACACAGACTAACCTGGAATTACTTTATTCAGGCTTTTAGAAAGACGGCACTTTTTGAACTCGAGTCCCTCAAATTGGCATATAGCAATACTGGGATAGACTGACAATCGGATGACATCTTAATAAGAAGTAAGATGACCTGAGTGTCCTATAAATAATTTTTAAGGGCAAATTTTGAAACTTGGAATTGTGATTTTTCAGTTCAGTACTCTTGCCCCGATTGTAGTCTTCAGTGTGCATTGCAGATTGGGATGAGCCAGGGAAATTATAAATTTGCAAAAAAGTGTTCTATGTCTATGTAGTGGTTGTACTGAAAAAAATCGGACTTTAGGTGTGATTAAACAAAACCTATGATTTTTCTTTGGGGAAAACAGCTGCATTTAATCTAGCAAAAGCTGAGTGCAGTTTTTCAGCTTTTATCCTTGAGGTTTAAATTATATTTCAAAATGTTCAAATATATTGTATCCTATGTTGAGTGTTTTCCCCCCACCCTGTGGTATTAAGGTTTATTTTTAATGCCTTTTATTTCTGAACACATAGCCTAGGCATTTTATATTTTGGTGGCTATTTTGCCAAAATAAGTGTTACATTGTGTTAAGCCTGAAACCCTCCCCTTGTCTTAATTAAAGAGAAATGAAGTTTAAAGCTTACTTGCAAGGCAGAGCCTACATTTTGGTGTAAGGAGTTTGGGGTGATCTTCACTTCCCATTAAATACAGCCAGGCCCTGAGAAGTCTGGTCGGTGGCCAGGGAATATGGGTAACGGCCACAGCTGCGTGAATTCCTTGCTTCCCATTAGCTGATGAAGGCTCACTTGATGGGGGTCTGGACCAGGTTTGAGTAATCCCTTTAGAAACAATTTGCGTTTTCTCCTTCCCACAGAGTGGAATCGGGTATGTGTGGTTAATTCTGTGCGGAGCATGGATGGGCTCACGTTCCTCTCCTGTTACTCCGTGATCCATCTCACAGATCTTAATAACAAATGTGTATGTAAATGTTTTTCACATTGAAATTATATAGATATTTGATAAAAATAAAACCTTGTTAGATTGCTATTTTAAAATATATGGGGGGGATGGAGCCCCAGTCTAAACACCAAATTCATTGTATCATATGCGCTTTGTTCATATAGTCTGAACACAACTTTATGTGATATTGTAGTGCACCTGCATTTAATGGTGATTTACATGAAGTCGCATGTGGCATTCTCACTTGGGCATCATGCATATTGGTAGTCAGAAATTTCACATTTTAGAATATTTCAGATTTTTGGATTAGAGATACCTAACTCACATTATTATAACCAGGATTTTATGAATTGTCTGTCCAATTGCCTTCAGTTTTGTCACTGCCCAAATAAGGAATGTTGTTACTGTAACGAAATATCTGAGATAATCAACTTAAAGGCAGGAAGGTTTATTTTGGATCACAGTTTCAGAGGTTCTAGCTCAGAGCGCGTTGGTAGTTTTGCTTTGGGGCCGTGGTAAGGCAGAATATCATGGTGGTCACATACGGTAGCATTCATCTCATGGCTGGGATTCAAAAGAGAGGTAGAGACAGGAAGGGCTCGTGGCCTGCAAGAATACTCTCCAGGGTCCTAGCTGTTTCCCATCAGACCCCACCTCTTCAAGGTTTTACCCCTCCTGACAGCTCCACACTGGGGAATAAACGTCCAACAAGTAGACTTTCTGAGATCATTCCAGATCAAACACTCTCCTCTCCCCAAATCTCTCTCTTCTTGCCCTTCTCCCTAGGTAGCTATTCCAAGTAGTTCAAGCTCATTTCCTCCAGGTTCTTCTCTGGAGGAGACAGTGAGGGTCCTGTTTCTCCTTTAAGTGCCCAGTGTATCCACATTTATCTGTTTCCTCTTGAGACATCAACTTCAGACTTACTGCCTCTTCTCCAGCTGCCTCTGATATAGTCCGTACTGCTTATGAGGTGGACACTAAGTTTTCTTTTTCTTTTATTTTCTTTTTTTTGGGGGGGGGGTTCTTGAGACATGGTCTCACTATGTAGTCGAGATCGACCTGGAACTCACTATGTAACCCAGGCTAGTCTCGAACTCCCAGCGATCCTCCTGCCTCAGTCTCCCGAGTGCTGGGATTACAGGCGTGCACCACCACTCCCGGCGACACTCAGTTTTCTGAGGTTGGATATCAGCTATTCTTTGGCTTCAATCATGGTTTAACTAATGCCTTGCACACAGAAAAGGTACAACTAAACCTATTATAAGACTTTGCTTTTCAAATACTGTGACAGAACAGAATCACTGGCTACCTCTCCAGAAGAGGAACAGGATAAACACTAACAATGCTGGACAAAATACTGAACTTCTCTTTTTTTACTAAGTTTTCTATTTGGCACAACATAAGCACACTTGAATTGCCAAAATCCAATGAAATCTTGACCTCAAAGGGATAAGCCAAACAAAGAAATCACATTTCTCTGTGGGACACTGAGCATTCATTTATGACACTGTGGACTTTAGGGACTAAGAGGCAAAGCCTGGGACCTACTAATGTGAGAAGTCAGAAAATGCAACACCTTCCAGGTGAAATCAACAAGAAAAAAAACCTAAATCCACATGCACTCTAACATCCACGTCTCCTCAGCAGGTGGGCAGACAGGGAAGATGAACCTGTGTGAATGGTGGCGCTGAGCAAAGGGCAAAATAATCTGCCCTGAGAAGTGTTAGGAAACACTTGTTCTCACTCAAACTGCAGCATAGATTCACACTACCCAGGAGGTTTAAATTGAAACAACTCAAAGTGCAAACTCAATTTAAAATACAAAGCCCAGATGACCAGGGAAAGTAAACGTGCAATGCAAACTTCAAAGAAGAGCCACAGATGTGCTGCCTGGGTTCTAATTTCACAGCCAAAATAATTTTTAAAATATTGGGCTGCAGGTGAGTCTCAGTGATAGATCGCATGCTTAGCATTCCCAAGGCTTTGGGTTCTGTGCCCAGCACCACGCGCACACATGCATACACAAACACACACACACACACACACACGCACTACACAAGGAAAACAGGCATCACAAGCCAGAACCAGTAACAATGGGAGGCAACATGTCCTCACCAATTTCATATTCAAAATTACCAGCAAGAATATAAAAGACGTATATTTAATGAAATCAAAGAAACAGAGTACTGATGAAATGAACAAAAAAGAAAGACTATTAAAGTGCCAAACAATTTGACAAAAAATAAGGTCTCTGTTTTTAACATATGATTATTAAAATAAAGAACCCAATAGATGGTTTCAACGGAAAAACTCCCAAATTTTAATAAAAATGCAAGCTATATCCGAATGCATACTGTACAATGTATAGAATCATGGCGAAGAGGGACACAGAAGGAATTGCTGCCTGGGTTCTAATTTCACAGCCAAAATAATTTTTAAAATATTGGGCTGCAGGTGAGTCTCAGTGATAGATCGCATGCTTAGCATTCCCAAGGCTTTGGGTTCTGTGCCCAGCACCACGCGCACACATGCATACACACACACACACACACACACACACACGCACTACACAAGGAAAACAGGCATCACAAGCCAGAACCAGTAACAATGGGAGGCAACATGTCCTCACCAATTTCATATTCAAAATTACCAGCAAGAATATAAAAGACGTATATTTAATGAAATCAAAGAAACAGAGTACTGATGAAATGAACAAAAAAGAAAGACTATTAAAGTGCCAAACAATTTGACAAAAAATAAGGTCTCTGTTTTTAACATATGATTATTAAAATAAAGAACCCAATAGATGGTTTCAACGGAAAAACTCCCAAATTTTAATAAAAATGCAAGCTATATCCGAATGCATACTGTACAATGTATAGAATCATGGCGAAGAGGGACACAGAAGGAAAAAGGTGAAAGACAGAAAGGGTAGGGTGAAGACACCTCATATCTGTCCCATCTGGCGCCCAGAGAGAGTAAAGGAAGAGACAGGGATAGATGACATTGAAGAGATAGTGGCTGAGGAAACAGTGAGAACTGACTTTGACACTTATAATGCAAAGGCAGGGATGTCTCAAGTAGAAGGAGAGAAGCCGCTATATCTTAGTGCTTTTCCTGGGCATAAATAGCAGTGATTGATATTCTAAATAGGTTTCAGTCACCTGGGTAGGGGCCAAGGTCTTAGCCCAGCCCTTCCTGGAAATATGACCCCCACCCTTACTGAAAATCCTTGTATGCTTGCTATGTGGCTTGATCTCGCATTTGACCCCCATTTAATCAATATTACCTGGGTGACTGTACTTGCAATCTTATTGATTGGTCATGGTTTTGCCCCACCTCATGCCCACTTTGCAATTTTCCTCTGGGTTTTACAGTTTTTTCCCGCTTTGTACCCACCTCACCGCATGGCTTGGCTGTATAAAACATCTTTGAAAATTAGGGTGAGCAGGCAACCCACTTTCTGGTTCCCCTTCTGTCTCTTAAACAGAAGCTTTCTTTCCCTCAATAAATTTTTCCTACCCTTAATGAAAAAAATAAATAAATAAAGCAAAATAAAATTTGCTTAGAAATATCATTATGAAACTATATAATATTGGAGGCCAAAGAGTACCTTTAAAACCTCCAGAGAGAAAAGACAATCAGTACAGGAATAATAAATGGCAAAAGGAAATAAGACAGTGGAACATCTTTAATGTGCTAAGAGAAAAATAATGTTTCCCCATGAAAATACCTATCTAAAATAAAATGAAGAAAAAAATTAGGTACATATGAATTATTTAAACTGAATTGAGAAGATATAAAATTCTAAATAATCCAATACCAGTCAATGAAATTGAAGAAAAGAACTGCCAACAAAGAAAAAGCCTCAGGTACTGACAGGGTCACTGTTTAATTCTACAAAAATTTTAGAGATGATAGAATGCCAATAGTACTCAAAATTTGTAATGAAATTTAAAGGGAAGAAATACTCCCAAACTCACTCCTGAAAGCAAGCTAAATTAATCTGATACTAAAACTAGAGAAGAATCCAGTCAAAAAAGAGAACTACAGGCCAACCTCCTGAATGGACATAGATGCAAAAATGCTCAATCAGACACTGGCAAACAGAACACAGCAAATCATAAAAAAGATTATATATCATTACCAAGTAGGGTTCATCTCATTTGGAATGCAGAGATGATTCAATGTATGCAAATCAACAAATGCAACACTTCACATTAACAGAACCAAGGACAAAACCACATGATCATCTCAATAGACACAGAAAAAGCATTTCACAAAGCCCAACACCCATTCCTAATAAAAATCCTAAAGAAAGTTGGAATAGAAGCTTATTATCTCAATCAGACAAAAGCCATCTATGACAAACCAGCAGCCAACATCATACTAAATGGTCAGAAACTGGAAGTTTTCACTCTAAAATCAGGAACAAGACGGGGATGCCCAGAATCACCAGTCCTGTTCAATATAGTTCTGGAAATATTAGCCAAAGCAATTAGATAAGAGAAATTTTTAAAAGGACCATGGATAGGAAACAAAGAAGCTAAATTATCATTATTTTTGGATGACATGGTTTTCTACATAGAAAACCCCAAAACCCCCAATAAAATACTCCTATAATTAATAATCAAATTCACTAACTTAGCAGGCTATAAAGTCAATGCTCAGGGCCAGGGATTTAGCTCAGTGGTGCCACCTCCCACCTCACAAGCACAAGGTACTGAGTTCAATCTCTGCTACAAAAAAAAAAGCCATCCTAAAGTCAATGCTCAAAAATCAATAGCATTTCTGCATACAAATAATAAACACTGAGAAGGAAATTAGGGAAAGAACACCTCTCAAAATAGCATCAAGAAAAATGAAATACTTTAGAATTAAGCTAATAAAGGAAGTGAAAGATTTTTACATTGATTACTACAGTACTCTGCAAAAGGAGATTAAAGAGACTATCTGAAAATGGAAATCTATCCCCTGTTCTTATAAAGAGAGAACCAATGTAGTGAAAATATTTCCAAAACTCTTATACAGATTTAATGCAATCCCAATCAAAAAATACCAGTAGCGTACCTCAGAGAACTACAATCCTCAAATTCATATGGAACCAGAAGAGACCTGGAATAGCACAAGCAATTCTACTTCTAATGAAGGCAAGACAGAGGGCATCACAATCCCTGATTTGAAGTTATATTACAAAATGACAGTGATTTTAAAAAATCATGTTACTAAGGGAAAAAAGACCCAAGGATCCAAGGATCAGTGGAACAGAATAGAAGATGCAAAACAACTCTGAATACTTTCAGTTTATCTTTAACAAAGGGTTCAAGCACCTTTATTGGAAGAAAAGATAGCCTCTTTAACAAACAGGTGCTGGGAAAACTGGCTTTCCACATGCCAAAGATTGAATTTAGAACTGTACCTCTCACTATTTGTAAACTAAAATTGAAGCAGATCAAAAATCAAATATAAAAACAGAAACATGCAGTCTCCTTCAAGATAGAATAAGTAAAACTCCTGAACACATATGTGTAGACAAAGAATTTATGAACAAAACCCTGATAGCACAGGAAATATTAAATAATAAACAACTGAGATCATAGCCAATTAAAAAGCTTTTGCACAGCAAGAGAAACCACCAGCAGAGTGAAGAGACAATGAACAACATGGGAAAAAAATTCACCACCTACTTCTATAAAAGACTAATATCTAGAATATATAAAGAACTCAAAAAAATCAGACCCCCAAGACCCAATGCAAAAATAGGCATCTAAACTGCATAGACATTTCTCAGATGATGAAGTACAAATAGCAAATAAACATATGAAAAAATTCTCAATATCACTGGTCATTCAATAAATGCATATTAAAACAACACTGAAATTCCATCCCACAACAAAAAGATAACTGTCATCAAGAAACCAACCAATAACAAATACTGGAGGGACTGTGGGGAAAAAGGAACCTTTCTCCATTGTTGGTGGGATTGTAAATTGGTACAATCACTATGGTAATCAATATGAAGATTCTTCAAAATATTACAACTAGAGGTTGCATTTGACCTACCTGTTTCCCTTCCTGCTACCCTCTCTAAAGAGCTTAAAGCATCATACCATAATGATATATGCATACCCATGTTTATAAAAGCACAATTTATAACTAAATTCTGGAAACAGCCCCTAGGCCTGTCAACATATGAACAGATAAAGAAAAGGTTGAGAGAAGCTGGTGTAGGCCAAAGCAGCACAGCTGCAGGCACATCCAGCCAGGGCCCCACCCCAACCCCCGCCACTTGGGCCTACAAGACCCAGCCAAAGACCCACCAAGAAAAGAGGTGCACAGGCACACAAACAAGCCAGAGGCCTGCCTGAAGACCCCAGCCAGAAGCCCACTCAACCACCAGCAACTGGTGTGCTCAGCCCCACACCAAGTCCCTCCTAGACAACAGCTCTGTAGGAGGGCAGGCCATAGCCAGAGGCACACCTTGATACAGCCCAAGAGTGCACAAGGCCCAGCCAGAACAGGACAACAGGACAATGCAGGGATCCAGTAGGCCACCACTCTGAACCCAGGAATTGGTGCAGTGGTGAGCAGCAGAGAAAAATGCTGCCCTGTGGCTTGCTAAGAAATTGAAGAACACTTGGTGAGCAAAATGTTGCCTCAGCAAAGGCAGAGCAGGCTACATCTGTTGAAATGAGCAGGCACATAAACAAGCCTCAAAACCAGACTTCCAGATCACCTAAGAAAAGTCCAAAGGGAAATGAGATGAAAACAATCTGATACTCAACAACCTGGACTCCCTGAATTAACAACACAAAAGGATGTGAAAAAATCAAAATCAGAAATAATTTCTCAGATTAAAGAGATTATGCCTAAAGTGCAAGACATAAATAAATATTAATAAATCTAGAGCAGACACAGATTTTAAAAATAGAGGAGCTGAGGAACATGATGGAATCTCAATATAGCAAACAAATGGAATCTGTAAAACAGATCCTAACAGATTTCCAGGAGATTAAAACTCCATTGAAAAGTTAGGCAGCAGAATGAGCAAATGTGAAGACAGAATTTCTGATGTAGAAGACTGGACTGCAATTAGTGACCAGGAAAAGAAAAATTTCTTAAAAGTAGTAAGGGACCATAAGAAATTGATCCAGCAGCTACTAGATGATGCAAAAAAGAATAAGATAAGACTAACTGAAGTCAATGAAGAAAGAGGAGAGTGCAAACAACATTTAAAAAATTTGTTCACAAAAGTAATGACAGAAACCTTCCTAGGGAGGGGAAAAGAACTTGACATATAGATAATATGGGACTCTAACCAGACATGATCAAAAAAAATCTACACATAGGCATATGATAGTTAAGATTACAGAAACCCAAAAGAAGAACAAATTCTATAAGCAGTGAGAAAAAGAAACAAATCACATACAAAGGAAAGAATCATTACAGACTTCTCAACACAAACCCACAAGAAGAGCTTGGAGTATTTCAAGCCCTAAATTAAAACACCCTCCAACCCAGATTGATGTACTCTGCAAAAATATCTTTCAAAATTGATGGAGAAGTAAGACAATTTCATGACAAAGAGCACCTGAGGAACTTCATGAATATGAAACCAACACTCCAAAAAATTTTAAACAATATCCTAGGAAAAGACAAAGCAGACCACAATCCTAGGAAGCCCAGCAGAATGAATCCATCAGGCATGACAAGAAATTAAATGCAAGTGGAGAATTCAACAGAAAAAAATTTCATGGCAAGGATAAGTCAATACATATTAGTTGAAACCTTCAATGCTAATGGTCTCAATTCACAAATCAAAAGAAATAGATTGGCACAATGGGTCAAGAAGCAAGATCCAACAATATGCTGCATACAAGAAACACATTTCATTCGAAAAGAGACTCATAGACTGAAACTTAAAGGGTGGAAAACAATACTCCATCTAATAGGAACCCTCAAAAAAAGCAGAAGTAGCTATCCCCTATGCAGGTGAAATGGATTTCAAACCAACACTGATAAAAAGAGAAAGAAGAATACTACATCCTTGTAAAGGGAAAAATTCAAAAAGAAGAGATGACAATCAAAAATATATATGCACTGAACATTAGTGTGCCCAACTATATAAAACAAATATGATGGACACAACAAATCAAATAAGTACTAACAGAATAATAATGGGGCACCCTAAGAACCCACTGTCACAGATAGATCAACTATACAGAAAATAAACAACAAAATACTAGAGCTCAATGAAACTCTTGAACAAATGAACTTAACAGATGTTTACAGAGTGTTTCACCCAATAAAATCAGAATACACATTCTTTTCAGCTTCACATAGGTTATTCTCCAAAATAGACCATATGCTCACTCATGGAACATGTTTAAGTAAGTGCAAAGGAATTTAAGTAATCCTCTGTATATTATCAAACCATAGTATGATGAAATTGGAGATCAATAGCAAAGGAATTTAAGTGATACTCTGTATATTATCAGACCATGGTATGATGAAATTGGAGATCAAATAGCAAAAGAATTTCATAAATATATGGCAATTGAACAACACACTTATGAATAACCAATCAGTCACAGAAGAAATGAAAGGAAAAATCAAAAGTTTCTACAATTAAATGATAATCACAATACAACATATCAGAATCTATGGGATACAATGAAAGCAGTCTTATGGGGGAAATGCATAGCAGTGAATACTCATATTGGGAAAACAGAGTGAGCACAAATAAACAACCTAATGCTGAAACTCAAACTTCTAGAAAAAGGAAAGCAGGACAAACCCAAAGCTCATACAAGAGAGAAAATTACAAAGATCACAGCAAAAGTCAATGCGATGGAGAGCACAAAAAATTCAATGAAGCAAATAGTTGGTTCTTCAAATGAATAAATAAAATTTACAAACCATTAGCCAACATTATGAAAAAAGGAAAGAAAAAACCCAAATCCAAGCAAGTAGGAATGAAATGGGAGAAATTACAATGGAGCCAGCAGAAATCCAGAGGACATCAATACCTACTTCAAGAGCCTATACACCAATAAGATGGAAAACACAGAAGAAACAGACAGATTCTTAGATACATATAAATTACCAAAATTAAATGTAGAAGACCTAAAAATTCAAAAGAAACCAATATTAATCAATGAAATTGCAAACGTAATTAAAAACTTATAAATAAAGCCTGAACCCTAATGGCTCCACTGTTGAATTCTACAAAACATTTAGAGGAGAATTATTGCCACTACTGCTTAAACTCTTCAATTAAATTGAAAAGGAAGCATCACTTTGATCCCCAAAGCAGAGAAAGACCCAACCAAAAGAGTCCTATAGGCCAATCTCATTAATGAACATAGATGCAAAAAGTCCTTCACAAGATACTGGCAAATAGAATGCAGAAAATCATCAAGAAGATCACACACCCTGACCAAGTAGGATTCATCCCAGGGGTGCAGGGATGGTTCAACATATGCAAATCAATAAATGCAATACACTACATTAATAGAGCCAGAGACAAAAGCCATATGATCATCTCAATAGATGCAGAAAAGCATTCAACAAAATCCAACATGCATTTCTGATTTAAAAATCCTACAAAAAATTGAAATAGATGGACTCTACCTCAAACTGATAAATGCCTTTTTTTTTTTTTTTTTTTTTTTTTTTTTGTACTAGAGATCAAACTTGGGTCCTTGCTCTTGCAAGGCAGGCAGTGGAACCACTGAGCTAAATCCCAAGCCCTGATAAAAGCCTTTTATGAAAAAACAGCCTATATCATACTAAATGGTCAAAAACTGAAATCCTTCACATTAAAATCAGGAACAAGAAGACAAGGATGTCCACCATCACCACTTCTGTTCAATTTAGTTTTGGAAACATTATCCATAGCAATTAGACAACAGAAAGAATTTCAAGGAATAAAAATAGGAGATGAAATCAAATTATCATTATTTACAGATGACATGATACTCTATATAGAAGACCCCAAGAACTCCACCAAAAGTCTTCTAGACTTAATAACCAAATTCAGTAGAGTAGCTGGATACAAGGTCAACACATAAAAATCAACTGCTTTCCTATACAAAAACTACAGACTCACTGAAAATGAACTGGAGAAACAACTCTTTTCTCAATAGCATCCAAAAAATGAAATACCTAGGAATCAACCTAATGAAAGAAATCAAAGACATTTACTCTGAAAACAATTGCACTTTGAAAAAAGACATTGAAGATGATATCAGAAAATGGAAAGACATCCCTTGTTCCTGGGTAGGAAGAACTAATATAGTAAAAATGGCCATACTTATAAAATTGCTATATAGATTCAATGCCATCCCAATTTCCAACAGCAAACTTCACAGACCTTGAAAACACAATCCAAAAATTCATTTGGAACAAGAAGAGACCTAGAATAGCAAAGTAATTCTAGGCAACAAAGACATGACAGGTGGTATCACAATCCCCAATTTGAAACTATACTACAAATCTACTGTGATAAAAACATCATGGTACTGGCAAAATAACAGACCCAAGGACCAGTGGAACAGATTAGAAGATGCAGAACCAACTCCAGACACACTCAGTCACCTCATCTTTGACAAAGAAGCCAAATATCCTCACTGGAGGAAAAATAGATTCATTAATATTAATAAATGATGCTGGAAAATTGGGTTTCAACTTGGCTAAGATTAAAACTAGACCCATATCTCTTAGCATGCACTAACCTAAAACTTAAATGCGTTAAAGATCTAAATATTAAAACAGAAACATTAAATGAGCTGGAAGAGAGGTTAGGTGGAAGATATTGGCATAGGAAAAGATTTCATGAACAAAACAACAGTTGCATGCACAAAGAATCAATGAGTGAGATTTCTTCTTATTAAAAATCTTCTACCACAGCAAGAGCAATCACCAGCAGAGCTAAGAGACAACTCACAACGTGGGGAAAAATTTTGCCAGCTGTTCCTTAGACAAAGGCCTATCTAGAATACATACTTGCAAATACATCTTACAAAAATCAGACCTCGCCAATTTAAACATCCAATCCAAAAATGGGCTTCTGAAATGAACAGACATTTCTCAGATAAAGAAGTAGGAATAGCAAATAAACATATGAAAAAATGTTTGACATCACTGGTCATTTGAGAGATGCAAATGAAAACAACACTGAGATTCCACCTCACCCAGAAAGAATGGCTGCTGTCATGAAATCAACCAGTAACAAATGCTGGTGGGTTTGTGGGGAAAAAGGAACCTTCTCCACTCTTGATAGGAGTGTAGACTGGTGCAAACACTGTGGAAGTCAGTGTGGAGATACCTTCAGGACTAGACCTGCCATTTAACCCAGCTATTCTTCTGCTGGGCATCTTCCCAAAAGAATTAAAAGAATCATACCATAACAATATGTATGCGTCCGTGTTCACAGCAGCACAGTTTGTAATAGATAAAACATGACAACAGCCCAAAAGCCCATCAACCAGAGACTGGATAGAGAAAATGTGTGTTCTTTTCTTCATAAAAGGGAGTACTACTCGGCCATAAAGAATGAGAAATTAGAGGCATTTATAGCTAAATGGATGCTCTTAAGTGAAATAAATAGGACACACATATGTAAATACTGGATACTTTCTATGGTGTGAGAAACTGAAAGTGTAAATAAGGTTCAAAATGTATAATAGATAATGTGAAATAGGAATAAAAGGTGCAAAGGGGAAGGGACATGTGAGGTGTAGGGGAAAGGAAAGAAGGGAATGGAATTAACATGAGAAGAGGAAAAAGCGGAAACAAAGTCTCTGTAGATAGGAAGAAGTGGAGGGCTTGAAGGGAGGGCAGAGAAATACGGAAATGATAAGAATCAAGATATGTTATGTAAGAGTATAAATCTCCAATTGTGAATCTCATATTGTATACCCAAAATGTACCAATAAAATTAATTCTAAAAACAAAGAAAAGGTAGTGTATATACAATGGAGTACTGCTTTGCCATGAAGCATAAGCTTATGTTATTTTTAGATAAATAGATGCACCTCAAGAGTATACTTGTAAATGAAATAAGTCAGACACCCAAGGTTAAATAGCTCATTGGTGCTCTCGCGGGAGAAAATCGAAGTATAAACAGAAGTAAAATGGGGCACAGATATTTGGAAGTAGGAAGAATATTTTCAAATGGGAAGGAGAAAAAGGGAGGGAGGAGAGGGAAGAGGTGGAAGGAAAAAAGTGATTGGAAAGAGAGTGGAGGGCCAGGGGTTTAGCGCAGGGGCACCACGCTTGCCTGAGTTCAATTCCTGGTGCCAAGAAACAAAGGAGCAAATGGAAGGGAAATGCAAGCAAAGTCTTTGTAAACAGGGAGAAGACGATGTGTGACGGTGGGGAGGAGATGGGGGAGAATTAAGATTTGCTAAGTACAGATAAAGACTCCCTAGGATACAGGTGATCACTGTGCATGGCAAATACGGACTAATAAAAAATAAATTAATTTTTGGAGCAACAAATGTGGAAAAATGTGTCAAACTATCCACACCAGATGATATTGCAAAACTCATAGTATAGGCAAAATGAAAACATTCAAATGAAAAGCACTAGTTGAAGGCACTGCTACCTTTAAAAAATCATAACTAGCCCGGCGTGGTGGGACACGCCTATAATCCCAGCACTTGGGACGCTGAGGCAGGAGGATCACTGTGAGTTTGAGACCAGCTTGGGCTACATAGTGAGTTCCAGATCAATCTCAACTATAGAGTGAGACCCTGTCTCAAAAAACCAACAAACAAATAAAAAATCATAACTACATTGAACATACAAAATTACACGCTATTAAGTTCATTAATGTTTATAAGATATAATGCTTTACAGAGAGATAATGAAAGTCAAAGACTTCTTTTCTATGAAGAAGGAATCAGAACTTCGAATTATGGGTCTCATTGCCCATTTGTCATCAGCAAATATTAGAGGATTGAATCCTGTAATCTAGACCCAAAGTTGGGGGAACTGTGTCATTTATTAAGCTATTTTTGCCACCCCCATGATCTTTCACATGTGACTCGAAAGAGAAAGATTGTGAGCCTGAGGGATGCTTTTGCCTAACACACCACCCAGTGTTCGAGCTCTGGGCACTTTCTCTTCACACCCTGGGATATAACAGAATAATGTAATCTTATATTAATGAAACTTCTGTGTGAATTTTGCCTCTTTAAACACTGTGCCTTACTTTATTAAATTTTGGGGGTACAAATCCAGTTCTATATTTTGAAAAAGAAACGGCATTTTCTTAATTATTAAGAATTTACTATTTAAAAAATCCAAAGTCTCATAAGGTTTGCATTTGCCTGTTACTTGTTACATCATTTGTTTATTGAATTTATTTAGTATATGAATCTATAAATACATAAAGAAAGGCACCAGTTTTAAGAACAAATAAGAGTGAAAAGAGAATTTTTTTTCTCATGAGTTTATTGGTACATTTTAGGTATACAGGACAGTTACATTTATTATTGGGATTTTGTACCTTTACATGACAGATCTTGGTTCACATTTTTGCCCCTTGTCCCTGCCCTCCCTTCAGCCCCTCCTCCCCTCCCCCTTTATAAACACTTCATTTCCATTTTCTCGTATTTTTTTCTTTTCCCTTATTATCTTTCCCCTCCCCTTCCCACTTTCCCCACACCTTTAGCCCCTTTCTTACTATTTCACATTGTCAGTATTGTCATGTTTCTTTTTCTTTTTCTTTTCTTTTTTTTTGGTACCGGGGATCGAACTCTGGTCCTTGCACTTAGGAGGCAGGTGTGGAACCACTGAGCTAAATCCCCTGGCTTGTCATATTTCTTATGTGAATGCAATTTTGTAATTATGATCTCTTCTTTAAGAATGAAACCTTAGTTTAATTGTGATTTTCTGTTATCACTTTATGCTCAAAAGCTATTTTCCCCTGATTAATAGCTGCACATTGGTTTTGCTTAGTATTTGCTTGGCTTAATTCCTGCAAACTTGTACTTTTGTTTTACCTAATATCCTCCAGTTGGAGGAGACCTCACCTCCACACAACCTCAGACAAAAGCCTACTGGTCCTGGAAGGCAAACTCAGCCATGGATGAGGACAGGTCGATGGTTAGCAGGCCAGCAGGACTGCTTTTCCCTCTCCCACCTACAGGATAGGTGAAGTAACAGATCACGTGTGGCTGATTGAAAGTGCCCACCAGCCTTCAAGAAGAATTACTGGACGTTTGTAGAAGTCCACTGTATATAATGTGAAAACACTACTCTCAACCTCTCCCTTCCCCCCAATCTTTTAAAGTAAAATTTTTACTAAATCTGGATATTCTAGATTTTTATAAAGAGTTTGCTGATGTATGATACAGTAGTTAGAAAATCACAGCTCTTGTAAGCCTATTTGTTTTACAAAAAAAAAATCACAGAAAAGAAATGTCTTCTAGAGGTGATTTGTTGAAATGGAGTTGCAGATTATCCTAGGATGGACACCAGGAGGGACACTCATCCGTAATTTCCCCATGAGTTAGAGGACGTGGGGCAGAAAGCAGGGAGAAGAACGAGAAGATGGTTCTGTCAGGCTGGTCACATGTATACAGAAAATTTTTCATATTACAACCACGGCTGTGTGTGTGCGTGTGTGTGTGTGTGTGTGTGCGTGCACTTGACTCCTCATTAGTTCATATATAGTAGGCAATGGCAAGCACTTTTAGCTTAGTCTTTCTATACGTTCACGAGTGCCTGATATATGTTAAAAGGCATAAGTATTAAAATACACGTTTTTAAATTTTATTTTTGTTAAAATTCATATGAGTCATTATGTTGAGGGGGAAATAGCCAAACCCCTTCTTGGGTAGTGTGTGACATGTACAACCCTCTTCTTGGGAAAAGAAGGAAATGCAGCGAGCAGCACCAGTGCACTTACAGTGAGCCCACAGTCACCCTCATCACGTGTGTCTGCAGAAAATGATTCTTGTTTTACTTTGCTATGTGGATGGTGCATAGAAAGGATACAGGTGTCCTGATGCACTGTCTGTCTTCCTAAGGAGTTGCCACTGTATGACAAAGGTAGAGTTAGTAAACCAATAACGTGTTGATATTTTTGTTAAAATTTTGTGTTTAAACACTTAGGAGAGATTGTCTCTTGAAAATGTATGCATTACAGCCCGAGAGGGGCCGGAAGCCAGACTGTTCCTCATATTTTGAAGACACTTTCAAATTATTACCATACTTATACACGTGCAATTTATTAAAGATGTCTGAGTGGTCAGTGGACAGACTGATGCCTTGCTGGAAATATCTAGTCTTATCTCGATTCTTAGAAGTACCAATGTATTTTCTAGGCTGAGGTAGTAAAATATCACTATGCAAATCTTTTTGCTAAAATTTGCATAAAATACTGTCTTCTGGGAACTTGATTATTGAACCACTTCTGTGAGCAATATAGCACCATTAAGACTTTTCATTGGTTTGGAGGAAGAAGAAAGAAATCAACTAAAAAAGGAAATACACTAGTGTGTTTTTACTTGGACATTTTCGGACATTTTTCAGCATATTTTGTGCACATGTATAGCACACACATAGCATATATGATGGACAAATAGGTCCAAAGTTTGTGACATCTGGGCTCTAGATGTTAAAGAGATTTGCTGGGTGACAGTAGTAAAATTAATACATTTTGACACTTTGTGTCAAAATCATAGGAAAGCTTGTCTTCTGGATATGAATTTTGATATGGACTTCTTTGACCAGCTCTCAGCATTATATATTCACTGACTGAAGACAGGGGGAAGAAAGTGAGGAGAACATGGCTCAAGGCCAAAATAGTTCTAATTAGAAGATATCTCAAATTATCACCATTGTAATTTTATTCATCAGTGTTGTTCCCATAACAGACAAGTTCTTCTACAAAAAGTCTAGTTCTAGATGTTTAAAAATGCTCAGTATGTTTAAAAGTAGAAGCAATAGAATAACACTTTTTGGGAATAGCTTTTTCAAACTGATGGGAAATACCATGTTTGGAAACAGAATTTTTAAGCCACCTCTGGGAACAGTGTGCTATCTGTATGTATGCAGTGGGCTGAGAGAGGCAGGAGGGAAGAAACTGCAACAGTAGATTTGTTAATGTGCACTTGAAAATTTCAGCTTAGACTTTGTCCTTGTGTTTCATGCACTGTATTTCACTGCTATGATACGTGTGCCTCACACATGACATGGGAGAGAAGGGATCGGAAGAATCCTTGGCCAGAATTCCTACACAGAGACACTTTCAAATATAACCATTGTTGTGTGTGTGTGATTTATTCAACACCACTGTGTATATGTGAGCAGCCTTAAGTTCACACCCGAAGCATCTGGTCTTTCTAAATGTTTGGAATTGAATAAAGTATGTTAGAAACAGAGGTAGTAGATAACATACTCTGTAGATACCCTTGTGTTAAAGTGTATAAGCAAACGCAGTCTGTTGGAAGTTGAGTAGTCAAAGCACTTCTCCGAACATGAACACTGCTGCACTTGTGCTGGGTCAGGGAGGTGGAGAAAGAGGAGGAGCAAAGGGTTTTTCATCAGCATGGTCTTGGTAAATCACAATTGAGCAGTATCCCTTAGATCTGTGCATTTTGTTTAATTTGTTGTGTATAAAATTGAATATATAAAGGACAAAAGAGTCTTAATTTACACCATCTGGTCTTTCTAGATGCTAAAGAGATTGCCAGTGTGTGACAAAAGTAGGATTAGTAAACGAATAAGTGGTGTAATGCTTTGTGTTAAAATTCATTGGAAAGGCTGTTCCTAAATCCAAGTAGGAGGTGAAATTGTTAAAGTCCCCTCTGGGCGTTACGTATGCTGCTCTCTGTCCCTTGGGTTGATAGAGATGGGAAGGGGGAGGGTTTCGGGGTGGAATGCTCCTAT
Source organism: Fukomys damarensis (assembly GCF_012274545.1). Lineage (NCBI taxonomy): Eukaryota > Metazoa > Chordata > Mammalia > Rodentia > Bathyergidae > Fukomys > Fukomys damarensis. The sequence goes on along the minus strand of NW_022900941.1, from coordinate 3,333,105 downwards.
TTAAAACACTTTCAAATAATGACCTTTGTTAATACAAGTGTGCAATTTATTCAGTGCTACTATATACGGTGAAAAATATAAGTCCCTTTTGCAAATTCCAGTCTTTCCAGATGGGCAAAAGTGTACATGTGTAAAAGTCAATATCCTTTAAGAATCTTTTGTAACTTCCCATGAATGTTGCATTTGGGGACCAGAATTGTTATACTTGATATCTACGAGAAAGAGTTGATCTGCTCGGCTGGGTGGGAGAGGGCACATGCAGAGAGAGAAAGTTCTTAGCCTATTGAGTGAGTTGGTTCAGATTGTCTAGCCATTCATTGCTCTATGTACACATTTTACCTAATACTGCTAGGTATTAAAGGATAAGTTCTAGTGCCCAGATTATGTTAGACATAGCAAAATAATTCCTATATAAATGTCCTTTTTTAGCTTTTATTTTTATTAGTACAAGTTAGTCGTACACAATGTTTATATTCCTTGTGTGGAGTTGGTACATGCACGTAACACAACTTAATTCTCTTTTAATTCACTGTCCCTTCCATTCCTCCCCTCCCTGCATCTAATAATCCCCTTCCCATTCAAGAAGGATCTATCTCCCTACTTCCTATTACCTATCTTTCATTTTGCTCTTTATATTTTAGACTTCTCATAGAAGCAAAACCATGCGATACATAAATTTGTGTGTATAATTTATCTCACTTAACATTATTCTAGAGGTGCATCCATTTTCCTACAAATGATTCAAGTTTAACCTTCCTTATGGCAGAAGGGTATTCCTAAGGACTGTCTTCTGGAACCAGTCTCTGTTAAGGCAGCCTCTTGAAGCTGGACATGGTCCTGAGCTCAGTCCCTGCAGGAAGAAGACAGAAAAGAAGGGGAAAGACCAGGGCTGTCTGCCAGCGTTTCCATATCCGGAACATGAATTAGACTATAACCATCGGTCTGTATGTGCACTTGTGATAAAGTACTTGTATTTACTGTGCACAACATCTATGCTTCATCTGTGTCTTGAGGTAACAGTACATGGTAAAAGGTAGAGCTAAGGAATTCACCAACTTCTAATTACCTTTTTAAGTAATTGATAGAGAAGATGCATCTTGGACATGGAATTGTCATACCGTCTCTGAGCATTGTCTCGGGACTTGTCACAGGGCTGGCAGTAGAGGAACAGACAGCAGGAGGCATGCAGTGTTTTCAGATTTACAAGTTGGTGACAGCTGTGAATGTGTTTCATTTTCTGGCTATATTATAGAAATACGTTAGTAACTCAGCATGTACCTCTTGCTAATTTTTTTTTTTTTTTTTAGTTTTTTTAGTTGTTTTTTTTTTTAGTTTTTTGTACCAGAGATCGAACTGAGGACCTTGCACTTGCAAGGCAGGCGGTGGAAACATTGCACTAAATCCCCGGCCCTTGCTAATATTTTAATAGTACAGATCTGACAATTCTCAGAAGCATTCGCCTTGATGTACTGTGCTGCTTTATTTCTCATTTTTTAATTGAGCATTAGGGGAATGCAGTATTTGAATTGTAACTCTGCCAAAACTTCTATCTAGAGGCCTGTTGCCATTTTTATCTTCGGTAAAATTTGTCCCCAGGAAAGGCAAGATTACAGTTTTTTTCCTAACAGATTGAGTTCGTGCAGTGTATTCTCGGTTATCAAAAACAGTCTTGTAGCTTAGGGATTTTGAATTGGTGAATGTTCATGATGTGTGGGAAAGCAGGACTCATGGCATGATTCAGTCACACAAAGTGGCATGCAGTGTGTATACACAGAGGCCCTAAAACACGACCAAAGGAGCGGCCTGTGGCAGTGAATGACAACGAATTCACTCTTTATGGCTTATAGTTTTCTGTTGCCTGTAATGCACATATTAATTTTTTTATGAAGAGTTTTAAATCCCTTTTCCAGCCAAAAGAGAAACGGAAGAGAGAGATTTGGAAAACATACAGCCTGGCCATGTAAAGAATTTAAAAAATGCTTGGGAGAGAAAACCAAAGGTGTGGTCAAGTGTCAACAGAGCAATTAGTATGGATAGAAAGAAGCCAGGTGCTGCTCACCAAGACAAGAGGAGAACGAGCCCAAAGGCACACAGAGGTCTTCTAGACGGCCATGCCCATCGCAGGCCAACAGCACTATGGCTTCAGGGACAGAAGAGCTTAAAAGAAGCACCCTGAGGGGCCTGGAGGAACTTGGAACCTGCCACTCGGGGTTGCTGAGCTCTCTCCTCCAGCACAGTGCTTCTCAGGCCACCTCAGCTGTGGTTCAGGTGGCCTCACCACTTCATGGGGCACAAGCAGGAAGAGACATCGCCAGGACGCATGGTGGCCTCCACCTAGATTTCAAAGAATGTCATAAACAGCCCTCCTGACGACGGCAATAGCCAGCATAATTGTGCATTCAGGATCACCAGTGAGGGTCACCTCTAGAGCAACACTGACAGGAGCCTAGGCAACAGGGCCACCTCCAAGACGCTCCAGCCATCATGCCATCCTGGAGAAGCTACAGACATGTGGCTCCAATGTGTAACAGCTGAAGCACGGGATGAGCTAGGATAGAAGAAGTAAACATAGGTAAAAAAGAGACAAAAAAAACTCTAGTTTCAAGAAAACTACAGCTTTAAGACATATTACCTGTGCCTGTTATACCCTAGGCCTGTTTTCCTTCCAAGCTCATCACTCTTGAATTCCTAAGAGTATTAAAGATACTATAGGTCCATAAGTTCAGCATGTGTTTTCCTTCTGATACTATAAGTCTATAAATTCCAGAAGGGACATCAAAGTCTTCCATTCTCAAAGAAACAGTGCTGCAATCAAGTACTGTATCTCTAAACTCCTCACGCATATAAACGGATTATATTTTAACCTAGTCAGTGTTTGCTTTAGCCCACCAATGGTCAATCTGACCTTAAGAAAACTGACACGAGGTAAATGATAAAAAGAATGAACACCCTAGATCCTCCATCCTCAGGACATCCAAGTCCACCTAAACCTCGGCCTCCTTCCTGTGTTCACGGGCCAGTCTGGTCTTGCTGTTGAAGCTGTAGAACCTGTGTTTCTCAAGATGAAAGTCCCTTCCCATTGCCTCTTCCTTTCTAACTCTGCCTAGTGAATCAGTCTGTGTCTCTCTCTGAAGCGCCCTGACGTGCTTTCTCTGCTGACATGAGTCAGAGTCCTGCCCAGGCTGAGTTGAGGGGCCATCTCCTCTTCAGAGAAGCCTCCTCGGACCCCACCCAGTGACATGACCCTGTCACATGTGGGCACCTTCATCTTGGACTTCCCAGTCTGCAAAACTGTGAGAAATAAATGTTCTTTAAGAATTACTCATTCTGGGTATTCTGCTACAGTTCCAGAAAATAGACTAGGGCAATAGCAAATGTAAAATTAGAGCTCTGTAAATGGCACACTTAACTGAATACGTGAAGCCAGTATATGAACCCAAGAATTAGAAACCACATACCTTTCTGAGGTGTATGTGCAACACTTAGGAAAAATAATCACCTGGGCCATAATTCAAATACCAAAGCATTAATGCAATTAAATATGATATCAATAATGAAAAGGTAAAATTTTTAGTTCTTGATATTCTTAGACATTAGAATCTCTCATATAATTTTATAGCCTTAGGAACAAACAACAAAAATATAATTAAATATTACTTCTTAAAATAGTTTAAATAACTTGTGACTCCAGTAGGTCCTAATTATGTTAGCTCTACTTAAAGTTGAACAATAATGAAACTATAATGACAAAACTTGGGGCTTCTGCTAAAGCAGTGTTAAGAAGAAAATGTCTAATAGAGGCCATGAGCAAACGGAAGAATTTGGAAAGAAGAGTGTGCCACCTATAGTGTTCTGATTTTACATATGCATGTTGTAGAGAATGCAACTTGTTCCAATAAAAATTATCAAATCTGTAAGGCTTGTGGAAGAGGGACATAACCAATATTGGAAATGACTTAGCCATATGTATGTATAATGCAGATGTGGCATGAGGGAAAATGTAAAGGACTTAATGAATAATTCTATATCAGTAAATTTGGAAACTGATAAAATGACAAATTTCTACAAGAAAAAATTTACAATCAACACCAGAAGACACAGAAAAAATGTAAAGAACTTCTCAGCTGCGCCCTCTCCTGCAGGCTGCGTTCTGACATCTTCAGTGCCAGAGGGTCTTCTCAGCCAGGCCCTCCCCTGCTGGTGCCGCTGCCGCCATCTTCAGCACCAGAAAGGTAGCCGCACGGGCACCCCGAACCTCCCAACCTTCCCACTCGCGCTTTTAGACCTCCTGATTGTGCCAGTCTTTGGACCTACTCTGTAGAGGCAGAGATGGTCATAAAGAGTATATTCTGGCACTTGCAACTTTGAACATCTTTAAAGAAGTGGTGGGGGAGACTTATAGTAGAACTGAGTGGAGTTCAGCCCTTCAGGAGGTCGGGGAACTCACTCTGGGCCTTGCAGCCTGAGCTCAGTCTGCTTTGTGGGGTTCTGCCACCAGCTAGCTGAGGTCAGGGGACTCAGCTCTGCAAATGGCAGCACATATTGTATATTATGACAGCAGTGATATAGTCTGAAAGAGGCCCTTCAAACTCATTCTTGTTTCTTTCTTTTCTTCACCCCACTCTGCAAATTCTTTTTTTTTCTTTTTCTGTTTTCTTTCTCTAACTCAGTCTCTTACTCCACTATAGTATCCCTCATCTCCCTTTTTGTTTCTGCTCTTGTGCTAACTCAGATTTCTTCTTTTTTTCTCTCTCTCTTTTCTTTATGTTCTTTTCTTATGTTATTCTACCTCACTCAGGGGTTCTTATACTTCTATTTTGTTTGATCTTTTTTAATTTAATAATTTCCTGACAATTGTCTGGTCATTCTATGTCTTCTGGCTTCATATGAAACCTTCTCTAATTCTTTTACTTATCTACACCTCTTGTCTTAACTTTGTTTTAAGCCCCCGTTTTAAATGGTAAATATCCTTATTGAAAATTTTATTCACTGTAAGCATATTTTGGATTGCTTCTTGATTTTAATTTAATTCACATGGTTTGAAGGTGATAGATTGATGACTACCATAAGTGGTCAATTTGCAAATTGTGCTTCATTATATTGTGGTGCTGATTGTATCAATTAAGATAAAGGATTGTGATTGATTCAATGAGCTGTTTTCTTCAGTGTTACAAAAATGAGAACATCTATGAGTCATTAGAGACCCATGGGCTGCAGCCCAACTTTATCAGGAAGATTTAAGTAATAACCTAAAGGTTAAACTAAGGACAACCCAACAACAATAGTAAAAATGAGAAAATGTTTAAGCAAGATACAGGGACAGACTTCCAGTTCACCAATGGCAAATAGTGGGGCAGATGAGGTTGAAAAGTCTGATAGTGAATCATCAGGACACCCTGAACTCAAGGCACGGGAAGTAGCAAAACTGATCAGTCAGGCTCTAGAGAAATATAAAACAGAAGTAATTTCCCAGATAATCATAGAGGTTATGAGCAAAATGAAAGCTATAATTTGTGACTCTAGAACAGAAACTGAGAGGAAAATAGATGAGCTCAGGACCATGATAGAAGCCATGAATGCCCAGCATAAGAAAGAACTGGAAACTATAAATGCCCAATACAAGAAAGAAATGGAATCCATAGGACAGATTCAAACAGATATCCAGGAGATTAAAAACTCCATTGAGAGTGTTCACAAAAGAAAAGAGTCTGAAGATAGAATCTCAGACATAGAAGATAAAATTGCAGTCAGTGACAGTGAAAAGAGAGGTCTCTTAAGAAACAGTAGGGGATCATGAGAAATTGATACAACAACTCTTAGATGATACAAAGAAGAATAACATAAGATTGATAGGAATTCAAAAAGCAGTAGGAGAAAATGCAAATGACTTAAAAAAGCTGTTCACAGAATTAATTATAGAAAATTTCCCAAACAGAGGGGAAGAAATTGACATACAGATAAGTGAGGCATATAGGACTCCAACTAGCTGTGATCAAAAAATTTCTACACCTAGACATATAATAATCAAGATCTCAGAAACCCAACAGAAGAACAAAATACTACAAGCAGTAAGAGACAAGAAACAAATTACATGCCAAGGAAAGCCCATCAGAATCACAGCAGACTTTGCAATACAAAGCCTTATGTTAAGGAGAGCCTGGAATGAGACATTTCAAGTACTAAAAGAAAACAACCTCCAACCTAGACTGATGTATCCTGCAAAACTTTCTTTTAAAATGGATGGGGAAATAAGATATTTCCATGATAAATAACACCTGAGAAACTTTATGAATACCAAATCAGAACTACAAGGAATTCTAAACAATATCCTAGAAAAAGACAACGAAGGTAACAACACAATGAGGCCCAACAGAGCAAATCAAATAGGCAAGGTAAGAAACTAAAAGGAGAAGGCAAAAAAAACATGACAATAGCAAGTTAGTGCATATCAGTTATATCCATCAATATTAACAGCCTCAATTCACCAATCAAGAGAAATAGACCAGCAGAATGGATTAAGAAGCAAACTCCAATAATATGTTGTATACAAGACACACCGAGTGCAAAAAGAAGCCCATAGACTGAAAGTGAAGGGACAGAAAGCTTCTTCATGTAACAGGAGCCCCCCACCAAAAAAAGCAGGGGTAGCAATCTTATTCACAAAGTAAGTTTCAAACCTAAACTGATTGAAAGAGACAAAGAAGTTCACTACATCCTTGTGAAGGGAACAATTCAAGAGGAAGAGATTACAAATAATTTATTTTTAATTTATTGAGTATGTCAAAAAGTACATATGCTTTTTTTCCTCTTCTCTTCTTTTTTTCTTTTTTCTTTTTCTTCCTCTGATGCTGGGGATTAAACTCAGCACATTGTTCTGGCTAGGCAGGTGCAGCGCCACTAAGCTAAATCTCAGGCTTTACATTTCATATTTTTAAAATTTATCAACACATTAATCCTTGTCTCTATATGTTGGTCTACCAAACTGATGAGTTATTTTGGTTCTCATTTTCTTTGCTTTTTTATTTGAGAATTTATGAAATTTGTACATATGAGTAGTATGAAAAGTATTAAGATCCATCTTTCATTTTCCTCTTTCATCTCTGCTTTATACAAACTTCCTTTTCTGTCACTACAGCTTGTTTGGTTGGAAATTTGTTAAGACAAATGTTGTTTTGTTATCAATATATCTTTGTACCTATTTTCTACTGATGATGAATATTAATTTTTAAGTAAATTTTATTATAACTATACTTAATCATTAATATCATTTAGTATCTGGTACATATTACAAATTCTCCAACTCCCTCAAAGATATTTGTTTTTTCTCAAATTATACAAATCACCAACATTCCACACATCACTGCACTGTTTTATTATACCTAAGTATATATTGTATTGTAGAAAATATGCATTGTGTATATGTGGGGGGGTATGTTTTTACACGTGTGCACTATTAAATGAGAAACATGGTCATGAATGTGGCAGGATTGTGCACCTTTGGCATATTGATAGTTTCTCTGGCAACCTTATGATTTCTTTAAATTACGCTCTTGACAATTCATAGTCATTCATTTGGGAAGAATATTACATATCTATTGGTGTTAAATTCTATCATTATGCTTACAAAAATATAATAAAAATAAGAATGGGATATAATAAAATAGAAACAGAAAAATCTGATATTAAAAATGTGAATTTTTTTTAGTTGCTTTTGGATTTCAAATATATTTTTTTCTGTGGGAAGATTTGTTAGAAAATGATAACTGGTACAATCAACAAGCATATGATATTTATCAATTAATAAAACCAAGGAGTTTATAAATCATAAAATTTTGAGGACAGTTTCTCAACTATAATATGTAACTTTGTTTTATTTATAATTACATTATTTCAAAAATATTATAAGAAAATGAGAAAGAACATAATGTTTGAAGATCATATCAAACTAATAATGTATTTCGATCAGTGTGTTACATAAATTTTTGTTCATTTCATATCCTTTTTTTGCTATCATATATATGTATATTTGAAATTTTTATTTAGTATCTTCATTTCTTGTTATCATGTATGTTTGCAATCTTTAATAAAAAAGAAAAATGTAAAGAATCCTGTAATTTTTCAATAAATTAAACCAGCAATTAAAACTTTTCCCATAAAAAAATGCAAGTTTCAGACAGTTCTAAATTTCAAGTGGGACATAGACCCAAATTTACACAAACATTCCAGAACACAAAACTATAGAAACACTCAACAACTCATTTTATGACAAAACAAAATTATAGGCCTGTCTCACTCATGAGCTTAAATAAGAAAAATGTAAATAGTGTTAGAAAACTAAATTCAAAATGTGCAGAAAAATATAATTTATGTCAATAGAGATACAGGGTTACCAACATTAGAAATTAGTATATATAAATTCTACATTAAATTCAAAGATAATGTTTAAAAAATAAATTGTTAGCAAAATAAAACTAATTGTGAATTCCCTTAAATGTAAAAATGTATACGCAAGTAACTTAAAACAAGCGTATTAAATAGAAAAATACTGTATCAGGGGTGAACTTAAGGTACAAGTGCCACTGCTGGCTGTTTGTTATTATTAAAAACTCTAAAAGGTTTGCCATCACTTATCTGTATGAACAGCAAAAGTCCAGGGTTTCTATTTCTAGTCAGCATTTACCATCAATAAAGGTGAGGAAATGAAACATGTAAGGACAAAAAAGAAAAAAAAAAAACAAAGGAAAGGAAAGGAAGGAAGGAAGGAGGGAGAGAGGTTATACATAGTGTAATTGTTAAAGGGTTAAAATTAATGGATATATTTAACATGCTTGTGTGACTTAGAAATCATTTATATACAATAATAGCAAACATTTTTAAACTATAATAGAGCAAAGGATAATAATTTAATTTCATTCCCTAAAATTGTAAAACTTCAAGCATTTTATTTTAAAAAGTATAAAACTATTTAAAGACAGTAAGAAGAGCCAAAGAAATTAAGGATCATATAATTTTCATAGATCAGAAGACTCAGCAGCTTAAAGGTTTTGATAATGTACAAATATCTATACAGGTCAATGTAGACCCATATCAAATCAAGTTATTTTTGTGGTACATAACTATTTCCACTAATACAGTATGTGGAAGACTTTCACACAAACAATACCAAGATGCTTGTAAGAAAGTGGGTAAGGTGGTGTGATAAAGGAATCTTACTTCATCAGATTGTTAAAATGGTACAATAATTAGTAAACTCTGGCATTTGTGAAGGGGTGTACTAGTAGATAGACTAAGTCTTGTGTTTAACAATAGAGAAAGCATGAGCTCACCAATAATTCATCTTAATAAAATCAACTATCTATATGAAGAAACAAAAAATTGGAGTATTACCACATAAACAATAATAATACATAAAAGTTAATTTCAGATGTTTTAAAAATTTAAGGGTGTAGCTTAATACTATATTTCAGTGTTATATTAAAGAATATTTATAGTTTCAGATAAAAATGCATTTCTTAAGATTTAAAAAAGGCAGATCATGAAGAAAACATGAAGGCAGACATGTTAAACTGAGAACTTCTGTTTATTAGAGGTAATTTTTAAATGATCATAAACCACAAGTTTAAAAAAATGTATTTGCAACATACATGACTGACAAAGGATGAAAATGCAAAATACTTGATAAATAAATAGGGCAAGGATAATCCACAAGAGAAATGCACAAAAGACTCGGTGGAATATTTCACAACGAAAATCGATGGCTCACAGAAAAGTGGAAAGTTGCTCATTATTAGTCAGGAAAAGGCAAAGGAGAGGCACAGTTGGTGCCATTTTGTGCTTAACAGACTGGCAACACTTCCCTAACAGGACAATATCAAGTTTTGGCAAGGGTGCTAGGAAAAGCTCATCTACTGCTTCGGGGTAACAATCTGGCGTTCTCTAGTAAAGATGAAGACGTGCTTTCCAAGAGACAGGAAAGCCTTTCCTACAAGCTCATGGAACTCTTGTGCACAGGATGACACATTGTGCTCCAGGGAGTATCTACAAAATGTTCATAGCAGCACTGTTTACAATCGCAAAACCTCCAAAACCTGCCAAATGCCCAACAATGGGAGACTCTAACAGTTTTGATTCATTGGTGCCATGCAGTACTGTACAGCAGTGAAAACAAAACCACTATAGCCAGGAGCATATGGAGACTCCCTCTCAGGAGTGTATGTGGAGTGATTTAAGCAAATTGCAGATGAATGCATGGGGCAGGATCCTGCTTAAATAAAGTTTCTAATTTGCAACTCTCAGCTCTATACTCTTTTTGGAGCTGCAAGTGAGAGCTACGCTAGTCCCACACTTCCCCGTGTAGGCAGATGGATCCTATGTGTAGGCAAATGTATGTCCTTGAAAGCATTATATAGGGATTCAACCATAATCCATAGAGCTATGGAAAATGAAAGAGAAGCCTAAACTCAAACATTCAGCAGGGTGATCAAGTCTAGGGGAAGGGGAAAGATGAAAACGAGGACAAATATTCACTGGAATTGCAAAAATTACAATAGTAATATGTGTTTCTTAAATGATACCAGGCAGTATTATGATTTATTCCATTGCTATTTCATACTATACATATTATTTGGTATCTAACCAATATTTTAGAAAAAACATTTTAATAAATGCCTTGCTCATGGATTTACTTGTACAATGTAGCCCATGCTGTCACTATTTCGAGCCTAATGTTTTATTCTGCTCCCTGCTGTCTTCTCCCATGCCACCATGAATGAACCCTAACTTCCTGGAGCAGGGAAGCCAATGGCTGCTGAGAGAATCAGCTGTCACAGAGTGAGGGAGAACTAGTGAGCCTCGGGAAAATCAACATGGGATTATAGGATGCCTGTGTGCCACTGAGAAAGTTACTTGATATGTGTCCAGCTCTTTGTCTTCCAAATAGAGAAGCTGACGTAGAGCTTGCAATCCTCCAAGAAATTGAACTATATAGGTGGAGTAAGTGTAAATCAGGCACAGCACCTTGAACAGACAATTGGTAGAAACTATGAAAACATAAGTGTTCTTGACATTTAATCAGCATTCAATTACTACAAATCAATTGCAGAAAAATGCTCTCCAAACTTTACGTAGATTTATGGACGAGCTATTTATTTTCAGCCTTGTTTGGGACAGAAAGAAATGAGAAACAACCTTCAGTGTGAGAATTGTTAAATAAATTATGATACATCGATACTTGGGAATATATTGCAGAGCCATTAAAATGAGTAAGGGACATAACATATTGACAAATGAAAACCTGTATGATGTATGGATAAGTGAAAAATATCCTCATTCATGTATGTGGAATCTAAAGCCCACAGTATTGGGGCATCCCGTTTTTCCCAGCTGTAGGAGACAGAGTAGGTATAGCTTTTCTGTATCGTTTAATATGCTTGCTCCAACATACAATTTTTTTTTTTTTTTTTTGTAGCAGGGATTGGGGTTTGAACCCTGGACCTTGCGCATGCAAGGCACGCATTGGAACTACTGAGCTAAATCCCCAGCCCCACCCAATCATTTTTAAGAACTCTATCTCTAGCTATGAGTCCCTTTACACATACACATAAAAGTTGTCTTCAGTGATGAAAATATGATAATCTTAGAGCCTTTAAGAAATCTTTCTAGTCTTTCTTTTTGGATTTTTTTTTCATTTCCTTATTTTTTGAAAAGCTGAACAATTTTCCAATATTGCCTAAATTTCCCTCTTCACTGACCAGTTCTGCCACAGAAGCATGTTTTGTTAATGCCACAGTAGCCAAGGCCAGGACAGGTCTAGCTCCCCTGTGCCCATGAGGAGATGGGCAGGCCGCATCAAAGCCAGGCCACTGCCCCCTGCACAAAGCCCTCATCCATAGCTGTGGGCAGAGTCACTCCTGAGAGAGGCCTGGGTCTCAAGAACCAGGCCCAGAGGACCCTGGTCAGCCACCCCGTGCAGCGACTGATTGCTAGTGATTGTCAGCTGTGCGCAGCAACAGCAAGTTTTATGGAAGGGCCCCCATGGACAGCAGCTGGACCTGAGAACATTCGTGTGAGGAGACAGGAAGTAGGGCCCTCAGTGAATATGACCTAGCTCGAGTGAGGCTGTGGTACCCATGAATTTTGCCTTCTGAATTCAAACAGCACAAACTACATATACATATTTCTAAATGGTGTCTGTACTGAATACGCACAGACTTTTTTTCTTGTTTTAGTCCCTAAACAATATTGTATAATGGGGATTTACATGCTATTCACATTGTATTAAGTATTATCACTATTCTAGAGATGCCTTAAGAAATATGGGGAAAGTAACTATGTTATAGGCAAATACTATGCCATTTTACTGGAGGGACTTGAGCATCCTCAGATTTTGGTACCATGGGACCTTAATTTTGGAATTGTGGAGCCAATCGCATGTGGATACCTAGGAAAAACTTTGTATGCAAAATCTTCATATATTCCTCACAATGCTCTTATAGGGCCAGGGATTTTGCAGATGAAGAGGCTGAGGTGAAGACACTGCTCACAATATAGCTATTTCAAAGTAACAGGGTTAGGATCTGAGCCTAGCCCTGTATAATTGAAAAACTCATGTTTCTCCTACAGCTTCTCCTTCCACGGACATTAACGCAGTCAGAGCTGTTCGGGACCTCATGAGTTAAATCTCACGTGTAGTGTTCTCTGCAGAAGCCAGCTACATTTGCGAAGTTAACCCTGGCCTTCAAAGACAGAGTGCCTGATGGAGAGTGAAGCACCCGGGCCCACAAGCAGGACGGCATTATCGCATCTGAGGAAGAGGCTACTTTTCCACCGACTCCACTTGCTAAGACCCATCGGAGCACCTTACACAGGAAAAGAGGCTGGGAGGACAGACACTACCAGAACGTGGACAACCACTGAGCGCTGTAATTCCTGCAGGTGTGCCTGCCACTCAGAGCAGTTACTGTCCAGACACCAAGGACTCTTCTAGAGGCCTTGTACAATTCGAACACCCAGTGATCCTTCACAGTAAACAAGATCATCTCCATTTAACTTGGGATGACATTGATCAAAGCTCCCAACACCTTACCATCGTACCTGACCAAGCCAAATCGACCGGTCCACATCGTCCATCCAAGGTGTGGATGTGTAAAGTTGAGTGTGTACTGATGAAGAGCCAGATACGTACAAAGAAAGGTTTTACTCCGCTCCTTAAGAAAGGGTCACCCGGATCGAGCAGAGAAGCAGCTCACTGTGAAAGAGAAGCGGCAGCAGAAAATGAAGAGTGGTCCACGTCACACAGCCTGGATGACTCTGCTGGCCAGGCAACACCTCCACCTAGAGGTCTTCTCTGTTGCCCCAAGCACTAACAGCTCTGTCCACTTGGCATTTCTGTGCGCCTCCCCAGGATTCTATGCCCTTTGCCCATGTTGGAGACAATGTGCTTATGTGTCGTTTCTCCAGTAGATCTGGGCTCTCCAAAGTAGATATTTGTACACACTTACTGCACATTCCTGAGGTCCAGCCAAAACGAGACCATAAGAAAATGTGTTTTCTGGTGTAGGATGTGACTAGTGAAAGCAGCACATCCGGTCTGACCAAGCTGGGAGTTCTGCGCAGAGTGACTTCGGCAACACAGAATGGGATGCAGTGAAATCGATCAAAACCTCTTCACTACTGACTCTCTCTCTCTGGTCACCTGGTTTTGCCCATTAAAATGTCAGTGGTGTGTGAGTCCATTTTCATATCTTGAAAACTGTTTCAGAATGATCGCCTAGGAAGGGGGCCACTTGACTGAGCCAAGGGATCTAAGTCGGTATACTGCTTTGTCCATAGCACCTTCTGACAGTGAGGAGCCCAGCACCTTTCTAAGCATTGGTTTCCCCAGCCATAAGATGAAAAAATTGGCCTGGAAGGACCCGAGACTCTTTCCAGTACACCAATCCTTTGAAGCTGAGAAGAGCTATATGAAGACGACTGCCAGTGCTGCTAACCCCAGCAAAGGGTGATATTGGGAAACAGGAGCCTTTTGACTAATGACTTCGTAGATATACACTGGGCACCATAAACCTCCCTTGCCACTCTCTGGGTTATAATTCCAGCTCATTGTCACCACCACCCTAGTTCCTGCAGTAATTTCATTTAATTTTATGACCTGGCTCCTCCAGCCTTCCTAGTCAGATAAGCAGGTTTGACAGCACCAAGGACGATGCTGGGCAATGATTTGTAAGGTTGAGAGCTGCGTATAAACCAGCAAGATCAGCAGCATAGAGGGAGGGATCGATTCCACCTCTGGGGACAAGGGCCGGACTTCCTTACAAACAATTCATCAGTTCACTGTGTGCTCACCGAAGGCATGAGGCAAATAAGTGAGATCTGGCCACAAATTCAAGAAAGGGACCATGGACTAGTTCTCCCTGGAAGGGCTCCCTAGTGCCTAATCGCAAGATCTTGAAGGGGTCACTTATTACTGAGGTACTTCTGGGTTCAACTCCTTGGGCAAGTTAATCCCCTACCTGAGTCTTTGTTTGTCCAGGGTAAAGCAGGACCAATACCTTTTCCAGGATTGGTGAATGATGTGTACGTAAAAGGTCAGTAGCATCTGATGCTAGTGATAAACATGAGATCGCATGATCTTATCCAAGCAGCCCTTCAGCTCCAGAATTTCAGGCCCACTTCTGGAAGTGAGGCCAGCAGAACTCTGACACTTATTGAGCTTGTTCACCTTGCCTGTGAGCTTCTTGGGAGCAAACCTTAGGAATATCTTTGTGCCTTATATCTCCAGGTTACAGCAAAGCATCCAGCCATGAAAGATTGAAGGCACACTTGAAGGGGCTGGGGGAATCCTATGACATCTGGGGTAAAAACACTACCTCCAAACAGGCCTAGGCTTGGGAAAGAAGAGTCTGGAGGGGAATGTTTCATTTTTTTCCTGCCTTTTAAGTGCCCTTGCTTAACTGAGCCTCAGACATGATTAAAGAACTACCTGCATTGCTTCTATCAGGCAGGTTTTATAGAGGTGAGTTACCCAGCAGGGCCAGGTTATGCCCACAGAAAGTCAACAAGACCCGTCATGTAAAGGTTCAAGATACCAATGATGAATGTAACTGTACTGTATACTTAAAATGTACCAATAAATTCAATGAGAAAAAAAAAAGACTTGCTAGGGAGGTTTGAGATAAAATTTGGGACAGAGAAAAAGGGAACAGCCTTTCTCACAAGTGGGAACATAGCTCTGGCCAGCAGGTGCCTGGAGTCTAGCACAGAGGCCATGGCACGGAGTGTGGGGAAGGGCTGGAGGGACCATGGATCACACAAAGCTCCAGCCTGGAGATGGTGCTGTCATCCAGAACACAGGTGCCACCCCCTGCCTGCCTGGCATTGCTGGAGCACATTGCAGGTAAAACTCATTGAGGCCCCAGCACAGCTGTGAGGCAGGTGTGCGTCTGCCCTGCAGAAAAGTCACGGGGAGCGAAGAGAGTGGCCAGCGGGTGCACATGGCCATAAGCAGTAGGAAGGACTGGACCTTTCCACAGGGCTCTCTCACAGCACTGTTGACAAGTGAGACCAGCTCTGCCTTTGCTGGGGGCCTTTCCGGTCTTCGTAAGATGCTTCTTATCCTCCACCCAGCAGATTCCAGTAGCACCTCGTTCCCATTTTGACACCCAAAAGTATCTCCAACGTAGTCCCACATCTCTGGGAAGGAAGGACAAAATCAGCCCCGTGGGAAAAATCCAAGGTCCCAGAGAGTAGCAGAGACTCATCAGAGCATAGATGGTTTCAATGTCAACCTTGACACTTGCTGAGATGGGATGTGGAATTTGGGGCAAGGCTACAAGGAAGTGCACGGGAAAGGCCTTGGGCTCAGCCTGCTAGATCAGGTGGAAGAGTGAGCTGCCCTGAGGATGAGGAGGGACTGACTGGAGAAGGGGCTGAGGTGGGTGCCCCAGGCCCAGGGGAGCAGGAATAGTAGTTTCAGAAACACCCAAAAGGTTGTCATAGGCACGCTCATTTAGAGGTGTTCTGTTCCAATTCCCACTGGGAGAAAACTCCAGGGTGAGTCTGGGATCTGCACCCTAACAGGTACCCCATGTACTGTGTGCCGGCACTGAGGTCTGAAAATCACGTGAGTTTGGTGAAGCCAGTGTGCTAATTGTGAGCAGAAGCCTCCAGGACACCAAAGACCTAGGAGAGGCCCCTGGCAGTGAAAAGCACTGGGTCCGTGGACAAGGCTAAGTCCACCTCTAGCACTCCGCGGAGCAGTCACTCCTCATGCGAAATCTTGCAGCTGGGCTTCCTCACTTCAGGAAATATTATCATAGCCTTTGCTTGGATATGGGGGGGAAAGGGTGAAAAACATGGATTCTGTAGTCTCACGAGCTTGAGCTTGGATCCACCAGTTATAGACCATCACCATTGGCCTCTTTGAGGCTGTTTTCTTATATTCAGTATGAGCACAGGCCTGTACCCCATCACCCCATTTGTCTGTAAACACTGTAAAAAAATCTTTACCATGTTGTTTTGAAATTTCATAAGATAGAAATGTGTGCATGTTTTAAATTCTGCCATTTCAGTCTGAAGACCTGTGCCCCTCTCCTCATTTTCTGCACATGTACAGTCAGCCCTGTTTCAATAGGTTCTGCTTCTGTGGGTTCAAACAACCTCAGATTTCAAATACTGGGGAAAAATAGCACCTGTCTGGAACACACACGTTATTTTTTCTTGTCATCATTTCATAAACAATACAAATAAGAACCACTTACAAAACATTCATGCTGTATTGGATATTATAGCTGATGTATTCACCAAAGCACATGAAAGGATGGCTCCAGGTGATATGCAAATTCTCCTACTCCACAGATGCCAAGGGATACATAACAGTATTTATATGCAATTTTCTCCCTTCTATAGTCTGTTTTCTTCTTGAGAAATTTATATTTCTTCTACCTCCTACATTATCTCTCATCTCTTCACTATTTTCTCTTGTTTTGCTCTCGCGCTACTAAAATTTCTATAGATTTAGATTTTAACTCTGAATTTTTATTTCAGTCATTATGTTATTAATTCCAAAGCCTCTCTTCTTATCATTTGTTTTGCCTTCTTCAGGTCGCATTATTCTTATTTTACGCTTCCCCCATCTCTGGGTATACTAGAGTCCTTCTTTCCTCCTTTTGTTTTCTTTACGTTCTCCTTACCTGTTTCTTCTGAGGTTAGCTTCTTTCTTTTTCCTCTTTTAGATAAGTTGGCTTTTTCTTCCATATATTTGACTTGTTTGTCATTTGTAGTTCTCCATCACAGTTTAAAAATGAGGGGACAACATGACTACTATAAGAAGCTGTCAACTTCCTTGCTGCATAAAATCTCTGTGAGAGAATGGAAGCTGCCTGACTGGGTGAGGTGTGGGGGAGGCAAATCTCAGGAACAGAAGGCTCTTCCGTCCCACACCAGCAGTTTCTTAATTTTCCTGGAGAGAAACACATCTTTTTGTCCCTAGGGGAAAATATCTGTCCCCTGCCTGATATCTGGCACCTGGAATTGAGGAACTGGGGAGAGTCTGCCAACCTCCTTGTTCTTATCCCCATTTCCCACCTCCCTCTTCCAATACCAACTGGGGCCCAGACCGCTGCGACTCTGGGAGTTGTAGTCCTGGTCACACGCTTGCACCCTGTTTCTGCTCCCCCCCGGGGCTGTGGCTCCAGAGCTGTCACCTCCCTTCAGTGTGCCCCAACCGAAGCCATGAATCACTTTGCAGGATCATTCCTTTTATCATCCCTCTCTGTAATCACAATAGACTCCCAGAAGGGAGAGTACAAAACCTGCTATTACCTTGAGTCTATTACCTTGAGCTGGCCACTTGAAAATATGTATAAATGGGAAAAATAAACAGTACCTCCTCATGTCCCCACTAGGGTGTTGTCATACCCTTTGTAAGTGGACATAGTTATAACTAGTCACAGTTGCGACTCACCTTGTTTATTATGTTTATTTTACACGATATTCCCTAGTGTTTCCTACAGTGTCATGAAGCCTTTGTCTTACCCTCATTGATGAATGCACAAATTTCCCAGGGGATCCTGTGCCAGCCCTCCAGGGCCCCTCAGACTCTTCACCTCTTGGAGGCAAAGCAGCACATGGTAAACCAGAATTAGGATATGATATCTGCCGTATTCCAAATCCTGCCCTGTCTTTGTGAGATATTTCATGGAAATTAAATAAGACAAAATATATAAAATTAATTGCAAACGTTTTGAAAATGCAATTTTCATTTCTGACTTTCCTCTTTTGTCACAAAGTTCCATGTCCCCAATTCCCCCATCCTCTTGGCCAACGACAATGGGAGCCACAATGATAGGTGTAGGGAGGGGCTGCTTCTTTCCCTGAGAGGGCTCAGGAGTTCAGGGGGACCACATGGAGATGAGGTTTTTAGTTCAGCTTCCCAACAACAATTTAAAAGCCAAAGTTCAAGGATGCAAAGCAAACAAGGATTTCTGAAAATCAAAAGTTCACTCCCTTGTTGCTAGGAGATTTTCACTTCTGTGTTCTGAAGAGAACTATGAAGAACCATGTGAAACTTGTCCAGAAGCTCCCTTCGCTGAGTCTCAGAATGACCATCATACCAGAGGCCACCAGGGGTGCAGTGGCCCCAAGATGCCAGGGCCCCTGGGGTGTGTGGGACAGATCTGGTGGCACTTCTTACTGCAGAGCTTCAGATATGGTGATCTGCAGGGATTTTAGCTCAGTCCTGAGCAGCTATGTGGGCAGGTGTCTTAGTTACCTTCCTCTCATTGCTAAGACAAAAATACCCAACACCTACAGTTAAGGGGAGAGATTCATCCAGCTCAGTTTGTAGAGGTGTCAGTCCTACTCACCCGGCTCCAAGGCGGGGTGGCACTTGGCAGACAGGCCTTGCAGGAGAGAAAAAGTTCATGGTGGACAGAAGGCAACAAAAGCAACAAGGGATCTTAACTGCATCTTCTTTTGTCTTACTCAGGCTACTTGGGCGTGTGGCACTCACACCCTTAATCCTAGTGCCCTCTGGCCTAGCATCGCACCTTGAATCAATCACACACTCCAGATTAAGCCACCTCTGAAAAAGCCCCACCTGAGACTGCACGATGCTCTGGAGGGACATCTAGACACAGCCATAACAGCAGGAGTGGTCAGGTCACCTCTCTGGTCCTGAGTTCCCTCCTCTGCTAACAGTAGAGTAGGCACCATCTACTGTGACAGCTAGCAATGGCCGTTCATGAAAGATCCTGACCCAGAAGCAGGTCTGGCACATTCTGGATGCTGCAGAAATTGTCCCATTTTGTGTAACCTATGCTTTCCAGATACATTTTTTAAATGGGAAATCGTGCACCTTCTGGAGTGTCTGAGCCTCCCAGGCCGAGCTGTGTGCTGTCTCCCACATACTGACCCTTGCTAGAGATTCAGGTTCCCATGGCATTTCTTTGGGGTTTTTCCCCACCTCATGTGAAGCTCTCATGATCTTCTCAAGTCTGGTTGAGAAAAAGGTTGGCTTTAGAGCTGATCCCAGCAGATGAGATTCTGTCTCTGTGTCTCACTCCATCCCAGGCTACCTGATCTTCCCACTGGGTTGCTATGCTCCCCACAACCTACTTAACGATGCTGGACCATTCTATTCTCCTAAAGATGCTCCTTGACCCAGGTTCTCTTATAAATGAAAGGCATAGGCTGCAGTCACCCACAGCCTCTCCTGATGCTTCTTCCCTCCCTCCACACCTCCTGCTGCCTTGCACAGAGACACCAGCCTCTAGCAATGACTAGAAGGAAGAAGACTAGGGGCTCAGCTTGGTGCCCACCCTGCTCTTGCCTGAAGGTGCTTAGTTGATCTTGGAGACCTCCCCACACAGGGGGTGCTCCTCAGAAAGCATGTCCTGCCTGGGAAGGAGAGAGATTCCCAGCAAAGACTGCGGAGCTTGTGACCACTGTGCCTTCCTGTGTGGTCTTTCTGTGAGGTCCAGGGCTCTTGTTGGTTCCCACCTTCCCCACTCCTGCCTCTAGCTCTTCATTAGCAGTTTTCCACAACATGGAAAAACTATATTCCTGAGGTTCTCTCTCCCCCCATCCTCCTCCTCCTCCTCCTCCTCTTAAAATATGCATAGCCACACTTGGGTTTTCATAAAAGCCAACAATTTTCCGTTCAGATAAGAAAAATTGTGCTTCCGGACAATTTGAAACAAACAAATTTTTTTTTAAAAAAGCCAAAAGAGAAAATATTTTTAATACACATGAAAAGGCATTGTTTTCTTTCATGCAAATAAAACTCAAATAAATCAATAAGGAAAAGTGTCTCAAATGAGAAGCCATCGAGACAAAACATTCACCTAAAGAATATATGATTTTAAGTAAACATATGATAGTATATACAACTAGTATATATTATCTCACTGTTAGTCAAATAAATGAAGACTCAGAAACCACATATATTTCTCATCTACAGAACTAACAATGATTTAAAATCTGATGCTTAATTCTGGCAAGAGGCTCTGAGTTAAGCACTGGTCATCTTGATTCAGAGATTTACATTGCTATAGTTACAATTTATAAACGCATTAAAAGTCTTAACACACTCCTAACATTTGATCCAGGCATTCCTCTTTGAGGATACACACTAAAAGAAAAGCTCTAAATGCAGATATTTATATTCACATGGTTTATCATGGCACTATTTAGAAAACAAAACAACCTCATAATTAAAACTAATTAAAGAGTTCATACTTTTAGGTTGGAAAACAGTTGGACATAATGGTAATTACTGAGAGCTGGGCCCTCAAAATCACGTATTCAGTAAAATCTCAGTAGCATCAAGCCAGTATCCATAACTTCATAAGAAGACTAAAATTCAAGAATGTCAGTGTGCTAGAGATTATGGGCATTTGCTGGTTTCTTTTTCCCCTCCATTTAAACATATTTCTCTCAAAGAACAACTATTACTTGAAGGAAGGGAAAATATTTTCATTCAAACTTTTAAAGGACCTGAGTAACATCCCCACCCACCACTTCTGCCTACAATCACAGCACCCATGGCAGGCAGAGCCCCTAGCCTCCTCCCGAGGTGGCATTTGAGTGGGGTGGATACGGCAGGCAAGGCCCTTCCTGGGTGGCTCCTGGAGTGCGGAGCCAAGAGGAAGAGACAATGTCCCTCCAGCCTCAGTCACACCCTCTGACTGAAGGAAAGGTTAGCAGTGCTCACAGCACACTGCCGCAGAGATGGCACAGGGCTGGATCTCAGTCCCGGCCACACACACTGGACAAGTTCTTGTCTGAACCTCAGAGTTTCCACCTTGAAAAAGGACACTTGGCAACACTCACACATGAAAGCACTTCTGACACTTGGTGTCAGACTCTTGCTGTATCATCTAATTTTTCAGATGTTTATTTTATCTTTACTCTCTTACTTAAAATTAAATTTTTCCATGGTTAAATTCTCTTAACAACATCCAGTATTTCTCTATTATCAAAACTACTACTCACTATTAATACACTATTGACTTTCTTTTCTGAATGATCTGGAGCCCTTACTATAAACAAAGTGTGTCCTTGAAGGGGGGAAACATATCTTAATTCCTATCAGCTAAGAACATCGCATTTCATTAATTACTAACTATGTTACTCATAACCTAACTTTGGAGATTGCTTCAATTTTATGAATGAGGAAACTGTGGCAGAGAAGTGGAATAAAATGAAGAGTGTTTCCCAGTAGTGAGGACTGACCCTGGTCTCGACCTGGAGCCTTAGTGCCTTCCTCACGCTGGGATGTTTTAAGCGCAATAATTAATATTATTTTGATCAGATCTTGATGGTTTAAGATTTCTGTTTGTTTGTTTTTGTTTTCCTTCTATAAGATACAGTTCATTTTTTCTGCTTTTACCTGTACCTCACAGAAAATTAAATAAGTGAACCCCTTATGATTGGTTAAGTCCTGGGCAAGTGGATTCTACATAAGCCTCCAAGACATCCTCTACAAGTGTTATGCAATTGCCTAGTGACTGGCTCTTCGGTTTTCTGGTGGGAATCCCTGCTTCCTTTAGGCTCTCCAGCTTTACTCCAGATCAGTGAAGTCATTTTTATGCATTAACTCTGAACACAGGAGTTCTATTGTCTAACATGAACAAATGCATATTTTTTAAATGTTGAACTTTTACATTATAAATTACTAACTTCTATTAAATGCCTTTTCTACATTACCATTACTTGCTAAACATTTGTTTCTGTCCATTTCTGGAACATGAGTCTTCTTTTCTCCATTGCATAGATGAGGAAACCAAAACTCAAATTCAAAGTATCTACACCTGGCAAAGACATCCTCTGACTGGTTCACATCAAGTCAACATATGTAGAGCACAGAAGCTTGACTAAAGATCCGGGCAGTGCAAGTTTTCATTTTCTAAGTAGAGTTAATTATGAATGTTTTACCAGTGTTTAGGATGTGCTCCAAATAATATTGCCTGATTTGTGCAGCTCCAGAATTGGACGAGGTCTCTGAATCACACACATGCAGGGTAGCTTCACACTGTTCTCAGCCGATGGGGATGTTCAACCAGCGTGGCACAGTGCACACATGGAGCAGACAGCTGGAACGGAGACCCCCTTCCAACATGTCCTCAGCAAATCTCACAGGATCACGCAGTTAAGGAAACAACAATGAAGAGCCATATGGAAAGGATCAGACATCAGAAATGAGAAGTACAAGGTGTTCGGCTAGGGCTGGGATTTAAACCAAGGGTGGCCTGGTAGAGGGGTTGAGATAGCACTCAGTGGTAGAGCATGTACTTAGCATGAGCAAGGCCCTGGATTCTAACCCCAACAGAATCCAAAAACAAAAAACAAAATTGGTAGAATTAAGTAGTGAAGCATCTGGTTGGGAGATTTTTTTTTTATTATTATTATTGATTCAATGTTGTTACTTCTTACTGGTCAGTTCAAGTTTTCTATGCCTCCCTGACTCAATTTTGGTAGGTTATGTATTTCCAGAAATGTATCCATTTCTGCTAGATTTTCAAACTCTTTGTTGTATAAGTGTTTATAATAATCCCTAACAATCCTGTGAATTTCTGTATTAACGAGTGTGACGGATGTTTCCTCTTCTATCTGTGATTTTATTTATTCAGGTATTTTTCTCTTTTTTCTTGACAACTCTAAAGGTTTGCAATTTTGTTTCTTTTTTAAAAATCAAATCGCTCCCTTACCCAGGCCTCCCGCCACCGGCAGACCAGTGAGGACCAGAGCTGCATGAAGTCACTGGTGTGGCTCCTCCCCAACCCAGTTCCCTCCGCCCCAGACACCAGCAGACCCGTGAGGACCAGAGCCTCACCTCCAGCAACCCAACCTAAACACACTCCACCCCCACCTCCAGCCTCCTGGCTACCCCTGTTCCTCATCTACATTCCAGAGGCACAGAGGGTCTTCAAGCCCATTGCCCTGAGCTAGAGCAGAAGTAAATAACAGTAAGAGTGCCTTACTCCTTCAAAGTCCCCATCCCAAAGTGTAAAGTTACTATATTGATCAGTTTATTCAGTATAAACATATTTTGGGCTAGTCTTCAATTTCATTTTATTTCACACAGTTAAAGGTGATAGATTAATAACTACCACAAATTGTCATCTTCTAAGCTGATTCTGTTGTTGTTGCTGATTGTATCACTTGGGCTAGTGTTATGATTGATCTAATCAGTTATCTTTCCTGGTATAATGAAAATGACATTTCCCCAGAGTCAATAGAGACTCAAATCCTAAGGAACAACTATATCTGGAAGATACCTCTGGGAAGCAATCATTCCTTAAGGGTTCTAAATACAAGCAAAAAAGATACTTACAATAAGTAATATAGAAGTATTAACCCAGGAATTAAACTGAGGACTATACCAACAATAGAAATGAAAAGACATTTAATCAAGACACAATCTTCCAGTTTACCAAAGGCAAATTCTGGGGGAAACAAGATGGAAAAGTCTGATCATCAACAACCTGGGCTACCTGAACTGATAGCAAAGGAAGGAAAAACAAACAAACAAACAAACAAAAAATGGTTAATGAGGCTCTAGAAATATTCAAAACTTAAATAATTTCCAAGATAACTACAGAGATGATGAGCAGAATAAGACATGATTAGAGACTCTAGAACAGAAACAGATTAAAAAAAAATAGATGAGTTCAGGACCATGATGAAAGCCATGAATGCTCAGCATTGGAAAGAAATGGAAATCATAAATGCCCAACATAAGAAAGAAATGGAATTCATTCACAGATTCAAACTCATATCCAGGAGATTAAAAACTCTATTAAAAGTATACATAGCAGACAACCCAATCTGAACATACTATCAGATATAGAAGACAGGATAGTGGTCAGTGACCATGAAAAGAGAGATATCTTAAAAATAGTAAGGGACCATGAGAAATCAATCCAACAACTCCCAAATGATGCAAAGAAGAAGAATATAAGATTGATAGGAGTCCACAAAAAAAGCAAGAAAAAGTACAAATGACATAAAACAACTGTTCACAGAATTAATGATAGAAAACTTCACAAACAGAGCAAAAGAACTTGACAAACAGGTAAGTGAGGCATACAGGACTCCAACTAGTTATGATTAAAAAAAAAAATCTACACCAAGACATATAACAGTCAAGATCCCAGAAACCCAACAGAAGCACAAAATATTACAAGTAGTTAGAGAAAGGAAACACATTACATGCAAAGGAAAGCCCATCAGAATCACAGTGGACTTTTCAACACAAACCCTCAGGCCAAGCAGAGTCTGGAGTTAGGTATTTCAAGTCCTAAAAGAAAACAACCTCCAACCTAGATTGATGTATCCTGCAAAACTCTCTTTCAAAATGGTTGTGGAAATAAGATACTTCCATGACAAAGAACACCTCAGAAATATCATGAATGCCAAACCAGCACTACAAGGAATTCTAAACAATATCCTAGAAAAAGACAATGAAGGTAACAACACAATGAGGCCCAACAGAGCAAATCAAATAGGCAAGGTAAGAAACTAAAAGGAGAGGGGAGAAAAAGTAAAAAGAGTACTTTCAAATTCATTCTTGGAAGAAAGTGTTACTTTGATTCCAAAACCCGGGAAAGACCCAAAGGAAAAAAGAAAACTATCAGAAAATCTCCCTAATGAACATAGATGCAAAAATCCTCATTAAGATACTGGCAAACGGAATACAGAAGGTCATCAAGAAGATCACACATCCCAACCAAGTGGGATTCATCCAAGGGATGCAAGGAAGGTTCAACATACATAAATCAATAAATGTAATACATTATATTAACAGAGTCAAGGACAAAAACCATATGATCATTTCAATAGATGCAGAAAAAGCATTCAACAAAATTCAATGCCTATTCATTACAAAACCCTGCAGAAAATTGGAATAGATGGTCTTTATCTCAATTTGATAAAGGCTATCTATGAAAAACCAACAGCTAACATCATACTAAGTGGTCAAAACTGAAAACCTTCACACTAAAATCAACAACAAGAGAAGGATGTCCACTATCACCACTCCTGTTCAATATAGTTTTGGAAACATTAGGCAAAAGAAAGAAATAAAAGTAATAAAGATAGGAAAAGAAGTTAAACTGTAATTATTTGTTGAAAATATGACCCGCTACATAGAAGACCCAAAAACCCACCAAAAGACTTCTAGACTTAATTGACAGTTTCAACAAAGTAGCTGGAAACAAGGTAAACAATAGCCGTCTTGAACATAAATAACAGACTCACTGAAAGAGAAATTAGGGAAACAATTCTTTTCACAATAGTATCAAAAAACATGAAACATCTGGGAATCAATCTAATGAAGAAGCAAAAGACCTGTACATTGAAAACTACAGCACTGTGACAAAAAAGATTGAAGAGAATATACAAAAATGGAAAGACACCCCTTGTTTCGATAGGAAGAATCAATATAGTGAATACAGGCACACTTTCAAAACTGCTATACAGATTTATTGCAATCCCGATTGAAACCCCAACAGTATATTTCACAGAACTAGAAAAAACAATCCAAAAAATCATTTAGAACCAGAAAAGACCTAGAATAGCACAAACAATTCTAGACGACAGAGACATGACAGGGGGTATCACAATCCCCAACTTGAAACTATACTACAAAGTCACTGTGATAAAAAATAGCATGGTACTGGCAAAGAAGCAGACCCGAGGATCACTGGAAAGATTAGAAGATACAGAAACAACTCCTGACATACTCAACGACCTTATCTTTGACAAAGGAGCCAAACATCCTCAGTAGAGGAAAGATAGCCTCTTCAATAAATGGTGTTGAAAAAACTGGATTTCAACTGTCAAAGTTTAAAACTAGACCCATCTCATTCACCATGCTCTAAACTAAAATCCAAGTTGATTAAACATCTAAATATTAAAACAGAAATACTAACCTTGCTGGAAGATAAATTTGGTAGAACTCTTAAAGATACTGGTATAGGAAAAGACTTTATGAACAAGTCTTTAGTAGCACAGAAACTAGCACAAAGAATCAACAACTGGGATCTCATCTTTTTAAAAAGCTTTTGCACTGTAAGAGAATCACAAGCAGAACTAAGAGACAACCCACAATGTGGGGAAAAATTTTTACCAGCTATTCCTCAGACAAAGATCAACTATCTAGACTATATAAAGAACTCAAAAATATCAAATCTCCCAAATATAAAGACTTAATTTAAAAAATGGGCATCTAAAATGAACATTTCTCAGATAACAAAGTCAAAGCAGCAAATAAACATATGAAAAAGTGTTCCACAACACTGGTTATTCGAGAGATGCAGATGAAAACAACACTGAGATTCCACCTCACCCCAGAGGTGGCTGCTCTCAAGAAATCCATGAATAACAAATGTTGGCAGGATTGTGGAGAGATGGGAACCCTTCATTGTTGCTGGGAGTGCAGACTGGTGCAACCACTGTGGAAATCAGTATGGAGACACCTCAAACAATTAAAATTACAAGTCCCATTTGACCAAGCTATTCCTTTGCTGGGTATCTTCCCAAAAGAAATAAAATAATCATACCACAGTGATATATGCTCACCCATGTTTATAGCAGCACAGTTTGTAATAGCTGAAATGTCAGAACAGCCCAATTGCCCATCAACTTGAGACTGGATAAAGAAGATGTTATTTTTATAAAATGGAGTACTACTCAGCCATAAAGAACAAGAAATTAGAGATATTTATAGTTAAGTGGGTGAACACTGAGGCCATACTCTTAAGTGAAATTATTAAGACACGTGTAAATACCAAATGAATGTGAAAAACTAAAGGTGTTAATAAGAATCAAAATTTATAATTGATAGTGTAATAGGAAGAAACTGTCTAAAGGAGTAGAGGAAGTGGGAGGGGTAGGGGAATGGTAAAAGGGGGAAAGAAAAAATATGTGAAAAGGAAAAACATGGAAACAATGTCTTTGTAAACAGGGAAGGGTGGAGGGGGTGAAGGGAGGGCTGGGGAATGGGGAAAAATAAGAACCAAGGGAAGTCATGTAAAGGTGCAAGATCCCAGTGATGAATCTAACTGTATTGTATACCTAAAATGTACCAGTAATCTTCATAAAGATTTTTAAAAATCAACTCTTCATTTTACTGATCCTTTGTAATTTTTTAGTTCATTTCATTCATCTGCGCTGTTCTATACTTTTCTTCCACTAAATTTAAAGTTGACTTGTTCTTGTCATTCTAGTACCTGGAGAAGCATCATTAAGGTATTTGTTTGGAACTTTTTATTGGAGCACTTATTGCTATAAACATCCCTTTTAGTACTCCTTCCAGCTCTTCCCATGTGATTTGGTATGGTTTGCTTCTGATTTCATTTATTGAAAGAAAGTATTAAATTGTACTTTTTTGGGGGGGTACAGGGTGTCAAACTAAGGACCCTTTTAGTTTTGATTTATTTGGTTAATCTGTTCATTGAATAGCACAATAATTGCTTTCCATGTACTTTTACAATTTGTTAATTTGGGGGGCGGTACCAGGGATCGTACTCGTGACTTTGCACTTACAAAGCAGACAGTGGAACCACTGAGCTAAATCCCTGGCTCTGTAAAGTCTGATATTGCTGATTTCTAGTTTTATTCCATTGTAGTCAGAGAATACACATTATATAATTTCATTTTTTAATTTATTGAGATCTATCTTGTGGCTAGCATGCAGTCAGTCTATGCTAGAGAACATTCCATGTGCTGATGAAAAGAAATTGAATTCTTCAGCTGTTAGCTGAAATGCCCTGTAAATGTTAATCCATCTTGTCTATAGTGCCATTTAGCTCCAATGTTTCTTTGTTGATTTTTAGGGGGTCTGGATGATCTGTCCATTAATGAAGCAGGAGTGTTGAAGTCTTCAACTATGATTGAATAGGGTCTTATCTCTTGTACCATTAGGTTCATACATGTTTACAATTATAATATCTTAATTTGATTGATTCCTTGATCATTATAGAGGTGCAGTCTAAAGGTATGGTGAATGTTTAAGTTTTAAAAATGATTACAATAAAAGCCACTAATTCTGCTTAAGATACTCCTCTTTTCTTCAAACTCATCTCATCATTCTTACCTCTTTCTGAAAAATCCTGGACGTCTTTTCTCATGAGTGTCTTTAGATGCACTGCTGTGGCTGCTTTAATGTCCTAAATTGATTCAAACCATTTACCTTCCACGGTCTTCTGACTTTGGGTGAGACCCAAAAGTTACATGGCACCAGATCCGATGAATAAGGTGGATGAGGACACGTGGTTCCGTTTTTACAAGCCTGTCTTTCCACCGAATAGCAGGAGGCAACAGCATTCGCCATACTTTTTATCACACCTCATAAACATATTCACTCATTAGAGGTGACGTCCAGAACTGCTTCAAACAGTGACAAGAACAACGGGACGAGTGTGTTCAAAGAGAAGGGGAGTACTTTGAGAGGATTAGTGGCAATGTGTCTTTTATTGTAATAAATTTTTCAATAGAAACAATCATTATATATTTTATTATCCCTTGTATGCTGACCATGTTTGTCTCTTTTCAAGTCTTTGACTTAAAGTTTATTTTATCTGCTATAAGTATAGCTATTCCTACTCACTTTGGGTTTCCATTTTGTGGACTATCCAAATCTTTATTTTTGGTCTCAGAGTGTCCTTACTGATGTAGTTTCTTGCAAGCAGCATATTACTGGGCCTTGTTTTTATCCATTCTGCCAGTTTTTATATTTTAACTGGAGGATTTAATCCATTTATATTCAAGTTTATCTTTGATGTGTAAAGACTTCAGTCATCTTATTTTCTTCTGCTTGTTTTAGATATCCTTTGTTATTTTTTCTCTCCTCATTAATTTATCATTGTGATTGTATTCTTTTCTTTTTCTCTTTTGTGTACCTGCTCTTCTCATTAGTTTTGAACTTTTGCATGTTTCCACAACGGTAGTTGTTATTTTTTTTGCCTTTAGAGGGAGGACTCTGTTAAGAATCTTTGTAAGGCTAATCTGGTAGTGATGAATTCCCAGTTTTTAATTTGCATGGGAAGTCTTTTCTGCTCCTTCATTCCTTAAGGATAGTTTTGCTGAGTATTGTACTTTTGGTTGGCAGTTTTTTCTTTCAAATTTTTGAATATATCATCTCATTTTCTTCTAGTCTTTGAGGAAAGTACTTTTCATAAATGCAGAATAACAAAAGGTTTCTACTTTCATCATTTTCACCCACTTTCACTGAACATAGTTCTACAAGTCTTAGCCTAAGCAATAAGGAAGAGGAATAAAATAGGAAGAGACAAATTTAGACTATCCTTAATTGCTCGCATGACTTTATATATAGAAAAAATAAAAATTTTCACCAAAACAGTATTAGAACTGATAAATTCAGTAAAGTTACAGGATACAAAATCAACACACACACACACAAACAGTATTTTTATATACCAATAATAAACTTGTTAATAAATTATGCAAATCCCACTCACAATGGCTACACACAAAAAATAAAATACCTAGAGATAAAATTAACCAAGGAGGTGAATAACCTCTGCAATGGAAATTATAAAACACTGATGAAAGACACTGAAGAAGACACACAAAAAATTGAAAGACATTTGTTGTGGCTTACATCAAGATGCCCCTTCCAAAGCCTTATGCGTTCATTGGTGTGGCTCTGGGGAGGCGGCTGGATCATGCGTGTGTGATACTAGATGAAGGGTATGTGATACCTGAATTAGTCGCCTGATGGATTACCATAATTCTGGTGGCTGAATGTACTTCCTGAGGAAGAAAGCCCCACTCTGGGTGTAGGTGGCTCCAACAAACAGGCTTGCAGCCTAGATGGAATACAAAGGGACAGAAAGAAGCCAGGCTTTGTGCTTTCTACCTGCCCTGCCATGGCCTGTGTCCCCTGCCATGCTCGCCTGCCTTGGAGCCAGCCAACTATGGATTGAAACCTCTGCAAACTATGAGCTAAAAAAGTAAACCTTTCTTCTTTTAACATGTGGATGCTTGGCATTATGTCTCGGCAATGTGTAAAATGACTAAGACAACAGCTAAAGCTCATGGATTGGAAAAGCTAGTATTGTTGAAAAGTCTATAACGCCCAAAGCAATTTACAGATTCAATGCAATCCCCATCAAAATGTCAATGGCATTCTTCACAACAGAATAAAAGTCCTAAAATTCATATGGCAGCACAAAAATACTAAACTGCCAAACAAAAAAACAGCAAAAGGGACGTATATGATTACAATACTGATCTCAAGATATACTACAGGGCTATAAAAATCAAAACAGGATGACAGTGGCATAAAAACAACACATAGACTACTGAAACATCCAAGAAATAACTCCACGCATTTAAAGCCAACTGATTCTCAGCAGAGGCACCAGAAATACATAGCAGAGGCGTAGAAATGCCATAACCCCTTCAGTAAATGGTACTGGGAAAACTGCACAGCCACATGTAAAAGAATAAAATGTGACTCCTATCTCTCAGT
Organism: Fukomys damarensis; assembly: GCF_012274545.1. Lineage (NCBI taxonomy): Eukaryota > Metazoa > Chordata > Mammalia > Rodentia > Bathyergidae > Fukomys > Fukomys damarensis. The sequence goes on along the minus strand of NW_022900941.1, from coordinate 3,302,108 downwards.
GTGTACAAAAGTCAACTCAAAACGGATCAAAGACCTAAATATAATACCTGAAACTGAATCTACTAGAAGAAAACCAAGGGGAAATTCTTCAAGTCATTGGTACAAGATTCCCAAAAGCACAGACAACAAAGCAAAGATAGACATATGGGATTATAGCAAACTGAGAAACTTCTGCATAGAAGAGGAAACAATGAACAGAGTGAAAAGAAAACCTGAAAAATGGAAGAAAATATTTGCAAACTAGCCATCTGGTAAAAAGATTATTGTCCTGAACACTTAAGAAGCAAACAAACAGGTCCAGGGATTTAGCTCAATGGTTCTGCCGCCTGCTTTGCTACTGCAAGGACCCAAGTTCGATCCCCGGTACCAAAAAATAAAAAATAAAAAAAGAAGCAAACAAACAAATTCACAACGATGACAAAATCCAACTAAAAACAGGAAAATGATCTGAATAGACACTTTTCAAAAAAGTAAATACAAATGGCTAACAAATATACAAAAAAAAAGTTCAATATCACTAGCCAGCATGGAAATCAAAATCAAAATCACAATGAGATGCTATTTCACCTCAGTTGGAATGACTATTATCAAAAAAAGGAAAAAGTAGCAGATGGTGGCAAGGACGCAGAGAAAAGGGACTCTTAATATAATGTTGGTGAGAAATTAATACAGCCTTATGAAGAACAACCAGTGTGGAGATTCCTCAAAAAATTTGGATATACAACTCCCCTGTGACCCAGCTGTTTTGTTCTGGATACAGAAGAAAATGAGAACGACGTATCAAAGAGATACTCAAGCCCCAACGCGCACGATGGGGCTACAGACGACAGCCAATAAATGGAGCCAACCCAAGTGTCCCCAGACGGACGGCCGGGTGGGACATTTATTCGGCCATAAAAAAGTGAAATCCAAGCGTTCGCAGCAAGCCTGACCAGAGTGCAGCGCATTTCCTTAAGCAAACTAAGCCAGACACAGGAAAGCAGACGCCGCGCGCGCTCTCCCTCTCTTAGGAGCAACCTGAAAAAGTTGAGGCCAAAGCTGAAGGAGGCGTAATAATTAGTAACAAGCACTGGCGGCGGGAGGGAAGGGAGGAGAGGCTGGGTAGAAGGCACCAAAACACAGACAGGAGATACAACGTCTGCAGTGAGGCAGGGCGACGCTGGTTCACATCTTAGTATTTTGTGGAGACTTGGGAGATTTGGGGGTCACTCGGTGGTGAGGGAGTGGAAATGCCGCTTGCCTTGGTCTGACAAACGCCGCGAGCGCCCGGTTCACGCGTGCCATTGCTGTCTGCTAATCCAGAAGAGGCTGCTCGGTTCCGTTCCGCAGCGGGCAGCCCAGCGGGCTTCAGCCGGGCGTCGGCCTCTTCGCCGGCCCCCCGCACAGCGCCCCGGAGTCCCCCAGACCTCGGGGGGGCTCCTCAGCCTCCCCCGTATCTCACGAGAAGAAGGGCACAGGCGCGCAGGGCCGGGCTTCGGAAGTGGGCGGG
>NW_022900941.1:3258699-3300181 GCF_012274545.1 Fukomys damarensis | reverse complement strand
CGAGCCGGCTGCCCTCGCAGCAACAGGTCGCGGTCCTGGCTGCTGCCGCGCACGCACGTCCAGGGTCGCTGACCCTGACGCTCTGGGGGCTGCTAAAGCCCCCTGTTTATTGTCCTGTGTAGGTTTGTTTTCTGTTTTAATCGGGGCCGTTTTCTAGCTGATGGGGGAATCGCAGGCGATGAGAGGCACTGCCGGGCCTCTCCCCCTCTGCCATTGGACTTTTAGGAGAAAAACTAAAATTGTATTTTGAAATACTGACCCCCGCCCTGGTCAGGACAAGCAGAGCTTGTCAGAGAGGAAATGGCCTGATCTACACCATGGTGGCACTGAGGTTTACGGGGACAGGGGACCAGTGGAGACAGAGGGGTAGACTTCTGCTAAGTTTTTAACATGCGCGTAGCAGCCAGCCACCGACCTGAACCTGGGTGTGATGAAGACACTTGGATCCACGGCTGTGCACCGTGTGTCTGTACACAAGCAGTTCTTGTGCTGGGACACACACGTGTCAATGCAGGCCTGTGCAACACCAGCCCTGTGTGGAGGCCTGGGCTCTCGGTCTGTACTCAATTATCTGTGCTGCTTCTTAGCTTTAGCTTGGGCTCTGTCGAAATCGAAATCTTAATAGGGCTCATCGGGTGTGCCAGTGAAGCACAGAGCAGAGTAGGCAGTACCCGTATATAGGGGATGTCAGCACCTGTATATTCATTCGCCCCTGACGTAGAGCACAGGCTGGTGCTCACTGGTGTCTTTACCTGCCCTGGTGCAGGGCCTGGGTCAAGGAGACAGAAGACAGAAGCCAGTGTGATCACTTCAGCCTGGGCTCCGGGAAGTGCAGGCTGCAGCCTCAGTGCCTGAAGAGGCCAGCTCACTCCCCCCGCCCCACTCTCTGAAGTCCTCCAGGGCTGTCGGGGATGCAGCCTGGACTTGCATACCATTCTAGATTACTCTCCGGATCAGATCTGATTTATGGCAGGATCCCCACGGTGGGGCCCTATGTCTTGCTGTTAGCTCAGACAGGATATATCTATATCCTGTCTCAGTTTATGTAGCTACAAACCAGAAGTTGGAGTGGAAAGGAACTGCTTCCCTGGGCCAGGCCTGCCATGCTCAGCTGGGCTCCACGGGCTCTCCTAAGCCCGAAAGCCGCAGTTATTGAGCGTGAATCTGGAAGGAGTGAGCGGACAGCCAGGTTTGGCAGCTTTATATAGAATTCACCTTCACCGCTGCCTCTGGAAGAAGCAGAGAGGATTGCACTAGGCGCCAAGTGGAATTCCACCACAGCCCTTGCTCAATCCTTCCAGATAGTGGGACGTTGGGAGTCACATGGGCTGGCACAGTCAGTGGGCCAGCAGCTGGATCTTCCCAGGGTGACTTTGGTTGGGCCAGTCTTTCTGGGGACTGGCAGAGCACCCTGGGAAGCAAAGGGGTGTGGGGTGAGAGGTATTCTGTGCTTACAGTGGAAGCTAGTAAACTCTTGATCACGAGTAAGAAGAGGCTCTTCGGCAGGGTTGAGGGGTTGGCAAGCCAAGCTGACTTGCCTCTTGTGATGGCTGAAGAGAGTGTGTGTGTGTGTGTGTGTGTGTGTGTGTGTGTGTGTGTGTGTAGGGGGGAGACCTTTCTAGGGGGCTCAATCCAAACACCTTCCAGTGCCTGAGCAAACACAATAGGCTCAGCAGCACAAGCTGAAACACAAAAACAGATAAAGATTTTGAACAACAAACAGAGTTAATAACAAGAAAAGGAAGGATAACTCCTTTCACCTCAGAGTCACTTGCTTTATTGGTTATTGAGAATCCTTCTGGAAGTCCTATGTGCATGTACAATTCCTTCTTGTTAAATGTAATAGGGCATGTTTTTCATATTCTACTTTCTCTTGCCTTTTTCTGTAAGAATATATCTTAAAGGTTATGCCTTATCACCATGAAAGCACCAGTTTCCCCACATCCTTATTCACACTGTTTAGCGTTTTTCTTGGCTTAACTGATGGGTAGAAAATGTCTTCCCTTTGGAATGTGCCTCTGTAATCATGAGCGAAGCCCAGTGTGTTTCCTTGCCTCTAAGCAGGGTCATGTCACTGTCTTGGAAAGCGCCCGTCAGAGCCCTGCAGTGCATGGGGTCAGGCTGCACTGCTGGCTGTAGGAGCCGTACAACATGCGCAGAGCCTCAGTTTTCTCATCTGTCCATGGGAATAATAACAGCACCTGGAAGGAGCCACTTGATGAACTGCTGGCCCTGTGCCTCACAGTAGTAGTCCCTGAGGTGGAGTTTGTTAATAGAATGTATTAAAGCAGATCTGGCCTTTGGGGGTGGCTCCCCTACGAGCTGTTGTTTTGGGCTATTGATAACATAACAAAACAGCATTTCTGCTCCTGGGCCAAGCCTTGCCTGAGCCACCCCCAACACACACACACACACACACACACACACACACACACACACGCACGCACGCATGCACGCACGCACGCGCACAATCACACCTGGAATGAGGGGTGTTTTCTTACTGCTTGGCTGAAGAAATGCTGTCAGCTGGGGGAGCTCACCAGCCTCAGGGCTCTCAGGTCCCACAGTGAAGCCAGGCTGCAGGCAGAAGCTGTCCCACCCCAACTCACCCTAAGAGGGTATTGGGGGAGGCGGGGCCTGCTGCTGGCTGTGCTTAGTAGGCCATCTTGCTCGTTGCAGGGGCTGTACTGGAAAATCTCCCCAGAGTGGATGACCCAGAGGGACCCCATGGGGCACTGACGATCAGAACCTGCCAAGCTCACGATCCAATCCCAGACCACACTGCCCCAATTGCTCTTCCTGTCCTGTGCTCAGGCCTGCCCTATCCTAGGCTACTACCCTGCCCCCTGCTGGGCCATCCCTCCAGCCCCTCATGTCCTACGAACCACCGGGCAGCTCATGGCAACTCTGTAGCCCTGACAGATGCCTGCATCTGCCGTCTTCCCAGAGGTCTGACTGAGGGGATCCATGATCGCTCCACCCACCCCAGTGCCAGGTACACAAAGATGTTGGAGGGGCCACTTAGAAACCCTGAAGCCAACGCTCAGGACTAGCAACATTCTGAGGCCAAGAGCCCATGTATTCCAAAGGCTAGAAATGCTTTTTCTAACTTTCTAAGAGCTCAGTAGCTCCTAGGTCAGAACTTGGCATACACTGGGAGGCCAGGAAATAATAAAAGGAAACAGACAGAAAGCTAAACCAAGATGCATTGCTAGAACCCAGCAAGGAGGCCCCAGAAATTATGAAATTATATATGTCCTCTCCCCCTCTGTCGCCCACCTCATCCTCTCTCTGCCTCCCTCTCATCTTGTCTGGGGGTTTCTTTAGTTCATTTTATAATCTGACCTCCAGGAATGCTGGCCCTGCACTTGGATATAATTATAATTATAATTATTAACTTTTATACTTCTTGCAGAACAATGTTCCTGCACAGCCCTTAGCCCGTGGCAGGAACTGACAAGGGCCCTTTCGTGGTGTGGGCTGCAGCCCAACCCTCAGCTCCCAATTCCTTCTCCAGAAAAAAAGGATGCTAGGCCTCTGTGTGACCGGCTCATTAATGGCAGGGAGCTGGTGTCTGCGGTGTGGGACCCACAGGGCGCTGCACCTAGACCCTGTACTCACTTGGTTTCATGTTGGGCTGACACTACATTGAAATTCCTTTTCCAATATTTTTATCGTGCACTTGGCCCCCAAATTCTATAGGTAGCCTTGATCCTGTAGTATCTTACCCTGGGTGTTTGTTCTGAGGATGATGTGTCTTTCATAGATAAAATTCCCAGTGCAGTGCCCAGTGCGTGTTTGTGATCGTGTTTAAGGACCGCCTCTCTGTGCGTTAAGTGTGTCCTGAGTGAGCACAAGCTCACTCCTCAAGGCTCTACTCCCCCACACTCCCCAGCCTTGCCTCTGTTTGCCCCTTTGCCACTAAAAGCCATACAGAGACGGGGGTGGTTATCCCAGGTCCCAGTGAACACAGGTCAAAGCCATGTACCTCAGCAGGGCCACCTCCTCCACATGGCGTTTGTACAGTGGGCTCCACACCCTCAGCTTGTATGGGCACAGAGTAGTCAGAGAAACATGGCAGCTGACTCTGGCCCTGCACAGAGCTGTGCAAGTGGAGAGAGGGCTCCTCCACTGCCTGCACTGACAGCAGGATTCTCAGCTGTATTGCTCTCCATGGAGAAGAGTAGACTCTTTAAGCCCCTATGGATGAATGAACAAATACATCAGTGGGTGGATGAGAAAGTCTAACTAGTGTCGGCAAGCAAGGCATGTTGAATACTCTGACAGCCCAGAGGTTCATGGTGCCCTACCCTAGGCAGCCCAGTGTTCCCTGAACTACCCTGGGCCCAGCTCCCAAGCTCCCTGCCAAGCTCCCAGGCACGCCTGACCCCCTCTTCCTCCTTCTCCCACCAGCATCGTTCTGATTCTCTCTGATTCCCTTCCAGAAGCTCACATCTGGGGTTCTGAGGTGCTCTCTGGAGGCCTCGGCTTCCCTCTATTTGAGAGGGCCTCTTCTTGTCCTCTTCTAGCCCACACCCTAGGCCCTGGGAGGCCCCACATCCAGCCTCAGCCTCAGTTCCTTGTTTCATGCCCTGAGACTGGCGTGGTCCTTTGATCAGCCTTCCCTCAACTTCTGCAGAACTTCTCATTTTAGTGAAACTAATCTCAGCTATGGCTGAAAATCATGAGTATTCCTTTACTTTATAATTCGCAGTCTCTTTTCTTTTTTCACCAACTCCACAAACTCTCCAAATCCGTCTTCCTTCCCTGTGACTGTGTCCCTGACTCAAAGCAGAGACACAGGCTGCACTTACCATAACTTATCTCGTTTCACCCCTGAGCAGCCCCAGGAGAAGTATTTTTATCTCCCTTTTGCATGTGATGATACTGAAACCGGAGAGTGTGTGAGACAGACTGTTCAGAGAGCCCAGGCTCCTCCCTGGAGTTTCCCTTCTCAGCCAGCCACACAGAGGCCTGGGGAGGGGACTCCGCCCCACTCAGCCTCAGTTACGGGGGGAGGGTCCATGTTGCTTTTACAGACTCACAAATGTGTCTCAGTTTCTTTTAAAATCAGAAATATAAAAAATGATCCTTTAAGGTCAGAGAGTACATTTGTCTTAATGCCACTGCAACGATAAGATAGAATTTATAGAATTTATAGTATTTTTGAGGGAGAAGGAACTCATAAAGGCAAAGCATCTAGGCCCTTAGAAATCATGCTGTGGCCTTGGACCTAAAATCACCAGAAGTGAAAAAAACAAAAACAAAAGCAAAAGAAAACAAAAAGAAGCTAGAATATCTGGGTATATCATCCCTATACATATTGATGTACTCTCTCTCTCTCTCCCTCTCTCTGACCTTTAAGCCATGAATTTTGGTTACTCCTCATTTAAAAGTTTCCAAATCAGCATTCTTTGCCCTGTTTCTTTTCCCAACAGCAATTGGTGTTTGTTGCAGGATTGTAGTACACAACCAAGAGGCAGGGTGCAGGGTTCTCTTTAGGGACGAAGGTGATTTGGAGATACTCGCAGGACAGACTTGGGCAGAGAAACCCTAGCGGGAGCAGAGCTGTGGAAAGCCTGCCAGGTGGAACTGACTCCTCCACTGGGGCAGAGGGCAGATGTGAAGCCAAGCCTAAAGCCAGGGTCTTAGCTCCCGTGTACAGCCCTTGGCAAGGGTCCACTCTTCCACTTGGGGAGGACACACGCACACGGCACCTTGTTTAACCCTGAAGATATCCGTTCCAGATGAGTGACATGGCCGCTGAGGTTCAGAGAGCCTCCCTGTGCATTACCACCAGTCCCTAGCCTTGAAGCCAGTTCATGTCCTTCACCACTGGGACTGTCACTTGCCGTGCTGGGATGGGGTAGCCTGGACTCCTGGATTGTCTGCTTGCCTCCATGAGGCCCTGAGGTCAATTTCCTGACATCCAGGCAAAAGGGCTTTCTTTAACCACCCCATCACTCCCTCACCGGCACCCACCCAGCTAATGCAGCGCTCGGGGAGGTATATCAAGGCTAGCTTGTGGCCGAGTAAGTCCTACAGCCTAGGCCAACCACTGTCACCAGGGAAACAGTGGGCAGCTGCTTCTTAGGGTTACTGCAAGGGCACGGGAGAGAATGATGCCCCCACCAATTCCTGGAATGCCAGCCCAAGCCTTGTGGGTGTTAAAATACAAGTTGTGGAACTACAGAAGCCTGAGTAGGAGAAGCTAATGACGAGACCGAAGGGTCAGGAGAAGAAAGAAGTGGAGATGCTGACCTTACGGTCTCCCATTCATTCTTCCTCCCCCACAAAATGCGTAAACACATGGGCATGCACGTACAGACACACATCCTGTGTGTGCACAATGCCATCCCCTTGCATACTTCAGAAACGGGCCTCATCCTTAGGCTTGAGCAGAGGAGAGCTATCTTGGGAGGCATGGATCCTACTAAGTTAGGTATAAAACATTTTTTTAGTGCCCCAAAGCCTACAGCCTCTTCAGGCCTCGCACAGCAGATGTCTGATTCTTTCGAGACTTCTCCCTACTCCACTGTTCTGGGCTACTATTTCCGTTTTTGCCTCTGTATACAATTGTGCAGTATCACTGGCCACCTGCAGTGTGTTCTGCTGCTCACAGCCTCTGTGATCTACTCAAACTCAGTGCAGCACCCAGGCAGAGAGAGACATACAGATTTAGAGAACTTGACAAGGTAGTTTGGTTGTGTTCGGTTTGGTTCAGCATCGCCTCTGCCGTGCCCTCTGCCACGGAACACATCGAAGGCACCAAGTCAGCCTTTGCCTGGCAGGTCGTGGTGCCTCTGTACCCTGCACCAGTCTCTAATTTCTGGGTCAGACTTCGGATGTGGCTCCTGCATACACCCTTCTTTGTTCCCAGCCCATCACATGACCCAGGTTTTTCTAATAAGTCCCAAGGCTGCAAGGACCTCTTGGCAGCAGGTTACATGAGCCGTGAGTCTTTGGCCTTCTCTCCACCTGTGGTGCATCCAGGCCTGGGCACTTCAGTACAGTCCCATGATGCACCTGGATTTCAATCCCATGAGTCCCTGCTGAGACTAAGGTGTTACCCAGAAGATGCAGGGGGACATGGAACTTCTGTCAAAGGGTCTTCAGCACAATTTCAGAGGCAAGACCCATGAAAGACAGAGAACAAAGCAAGCCTAAACATCAGTCAGAGATCCCTCAGTACACAGGCCGAATGCCATACTTGGCCGAGATACCTGAAACAGAGCTAATCTCTTTGGAATGTAGACTCTGTGTCCTCAGGCCTTCAAAGATGTGGCAGCTCACCCGAGGTCCGCACTTGGAAGGAACGCAGAAAAAAATAAAGTCAAAACTAAACATCTGAGGTGCGGTCATTTTTATTTTTGATTATTCTTTGGCAGCCTTGTCAAATCTACAAATTACTTCATAGATGAAGTCCAGAAATATAAAAGAGACAAAGCTCTTCTAATCCAGTTGAATAGGCAGAGGGCTGGTGGCCACACCCTTGGTGGCTCCTTCTGGAGAAAGGATGAAAACATGGCCTGGTGCCTCCCAGAGCCAGAGCAGTCAGCTGACACAGCCAATGGTGGTGCCTTGGGCTCCCACATAGCCATTTCTATGACACCATGTAAAACGCTCTTGTTGTGTTTAAATGTTCTCTTGCAGCCAGACTGCAATGTACATATAGCTGTGTATCACTTTACCAATTAATTTCATTAGAAAAGTTCTTATCAGACCTCAGAAACCCTAGACTCAGACTCCAGGGAGAAAATCTGGAAAAGTATAAAGAAACAGAATGGAAAATTCTGTTAAGAAAGCAATTCGCCCACAAATGTTTACTAATCACCTCATCCATCCCTCATCCCATCTTTGGAAACATGCAGGGTAATGGTGGACCCACCTAATCATGATCCTCGGAATTGAGGGAAGGGGAAGGGGACATCACACATGATCCCCACCACGAGGCATGGTTGGTTTTTCAGGGCAGTGAGGTGTACACCAGGGTAGAAATAAATGACACACAGCTCTCCTGGTGAGAATATCACACACATTCAGCTTTTGGATCAAATTGCCTATGATGCAATAGTTAAATAGACAACTAGATATTTAAGAATAACTCCCAAGTTGCAAACTTCCCTCATATAGCACATATTACATTATAGTTAATCTCTACTTTACCAGATGTAGTCTTAGCTTGTTGAATTAAAATCTTGTGCTTGAAGAAACAAATTGCCAATGATCAATGTTGATCATTGAGAATACTCCGACTGACGAGTGACTTCAGTCTGGACAAATTTCAAGGATGTAAAAATGAAAGAATAGCATCGACTCACAGAACACTTTCTACTTCAGGGGTGGCCTGAGCAAGTGCTGAGCAGCATCTGTTGCTGGCCACGGTCACATGCTGTGAGTTGGGGTGGATACTGTGGTACCTCCCCCTCCAGGGCACCCGACATCACTGAGAGTGCTGTGAACTCAGTTGGCCCAGTCCCAGGGCCATCTCTGAACCCCTGTATGACACCAGCCTCATATGTTCAGGAAATGAGGAATTTGAGAGCAAAGTGTTCATTCACGGGAGTGGACAAAAGTTGATTCAAATAGGCTAAGTGCATTTATTTCTATCGGGCTTTAGTAATTACCTGAGGTCATTTCCTATGAAAGAATCCTGGAGCCTCTGAAAACCCACTTGGAACATGCCATTTTTTAAGCAATTCATTTGAAATGCTGTTTGTCACTCACTGAGAAGACAAACAATGCTACAGGAAGTCAGATACATCTTTGAGGACACTGCGGTAAAGGTGGTGAAATCCACACTGTCCCTTCATGCAGATTGCCTGAGTGCCTGCGTTCCCCACCCATGAGCACTTCCGAGCTGTTCTTGTTATTATTATATCCTTGGAGGCTTTGGGTCTCTGGTTAACTCTGTTTCCAGGGTGGTGTTTTCAATAAAACCAATTGCTGAGTTTTCACCATGTTGGAGGCATGGCCCTTACCAGAGTCCTGGTCATTTCTCCTTATCCCGAGTTACAGCACAGAGGATGACTCTCTGGGATGGAAAGGCTGCCTTTCACTGCACTGCCTCCTGCCACAGGGAACCTGGTGGTTCCTAAAGATGGTTTTCCTAAGAGTTCCCTGCATGTGGGGCCTTCCCCAGGGTTTAATGAGCCCCCACCCATGGACAGCCAGGCTCCCCCGTGGCTCCTGCCGAACATGAGCTCCCGCTGCTCCCTCAGCCTGCAGCAGGATGCTGCCCAGATCTCCTCCAGGCACCCTGGACCAAGCCCTCAGAGTAGCCACTGGATGGACAGGCCTTTCTGGACCCAAATCCTCCAGTGCTCAGACTTTCCTAGAGAATCCCTTTGTGACAGAGCCAAGCCAACCAGTACCACTGGCCAGAGCCCATTCAGAGCCACCCACATGCAAACGTGACATTGGCCTCACCACTCACTGATCAGAGATCATGGCCTTAGGGTGATGGTTTCTCCTCTTTTCCCAGCTGATGCCTGTGTCCTCACACAAGGTGTTCAAAGGTTTCAGGTGAGCTAGGATTGTAAAAGGCAGAGGGACCCAAAACTGTTCTGTCAGGACCATAGGCTTTGCATGAGATCGACCTGGATTAAAGATGAAGCCTAGCCCCTCCGCCCCACAGGACCAGACCCAGGACAGGGCACTCAGTGGATGTTAACCTGGAAGGCAAGAGATTCAGTCAGCCAACAGGACTTAGAGCAGCCAAGCGGACAGACCCCAGAAGCTGTTCCGAGGCCCTCGGCGAGCACCTTGGTTCTCACTGCCTGACCTGCCACTGGCCCAGCTGCCCGGGGGAGGAGCCCCTGTGTCCTTCCCCACCCTTGTGCCTTCATCAGCCTCACCCCACCCACCATGGATACAGGTGCGCGAGGTTCTGCCACTCACTGCCTTTTAGAAGTTTCTCACTTCCCCCAGGCAGGTGCAGGAAGGGGATCTAGAGCAACTTCAGAGCACATCAGAAGGCTCACCTGAACTTACAGCCTGGCCTTAGCCACCTGTGCCTGTGCTCAGGAAACGTCATTCTCTCCACTGTGGGGGCCAAGGTGGTGACCTTCCTTAACGGCAGCTGTCGGGCCAGGTACCTTGTACCTTTCCTGACTGCATCCTCTCCCTCCTCAGAAGTCATCACCAGATTTGGATATGGAGACTCGGGGTTGGATGTGTCCACATTTGGCTGATTTCAAAATAAAGCCCCCTGAGCTGTGCTCTTGTCTCTGAGCCAGGCACGTTGGGTCCGTTTTGACTGTTATGTAGGATGCCAATCAGTGAAATAAGTTTGGCAAAAGAGAGGTCACAAGGTGGCCACTTGTAGAGGTGGGAGCAGGTCTCACATCGGCCTCCCTGGGGACAGGGTTTGGAGCTATTTATGGGCAGAGGTGTGGAAAAGATAACTGGAGGTTAGGCAGTGGTGTAGTTGGATGTCTGTGTGTATGTTCTCAAGCATGAAAGGCTGTTACCATCCTGACCCACGTGTTGGAGGTGTTATCCACTTCTCAAATTGACTATTTTTCAAGTCAACTAAGAGCAAGTAACTAAGAGCAGGTTATATCTAGAAAAGCAATTAACTAAAAATGAGTGAAGAGGGTAAGCAGGTTAATTCTAGTGGGTTTGCTCAGGAACTAAGAGCAGGTGGGTTCTTCAGGTTTTCATTTGGTTTCATTCTTTGTCTCTGCCACCCGCGGTAGCTGTGGCCGAGGAGTCATTTTCCACACATGAGTATCAAACACCAGCTGGGTGTCAGACCATAGGGCTGTGACAGTGAACAACCCAGCAGTAATCCCATAGGAGAGCTTACATTCTAGTGAGGCAGGACAGATGGACACAAGACCCATGGACAGGATGCTCAGTATATCTGAATGGGAAGGGTTGCAGAGGCAATGAGGCCAGAAAGGGAGATGGGGGATTTTAAAGAATGTGGCCAGAGAAGGCTTCGCTGGGAGATGTTTGTTTGTTGTTTGTTTGTTTTGTTTTGGAGATGTTTGAGAAAGATCTGAAGGAAGTAAGAGCAGCAGACAAGGGGCATCTGACAGGACCAGAACAGGCAAGGGGCAGCAAGGGCAAAGCCCCGGAGGTAGGCTGATCTAGAAATAGCCAAAGGGAGGCCAGTGTGGCTGGGGATGGAGTGAGCAAAGAGGAAAAAGTGAGCAGCAGAAAGCCAGTGAACGGGCCGTCTCTTAGCACCTTTGTACTGTCTCTTAGCACCTTTGTACTGTCTGGATTCCACCAACCATCTGAGTCTGGGAGCTTCTAGCCCCAGCTGGAAGACTCGTGACTCTCAGAGCAGGGCCCCTCATCATCTCAGCTGATGCTCTAGCAAGGAGCTCAAAGCAGAGCCTTGGAAGAGCTGTCACACGTGGTGGGAGCTGGGAAGGAGGAGTGACAGAGAGCAGGGGGAGCCAGGAGGGACTTCTCCAAGCGCCCAGTGTGCACGTGTGGGCACACACGCAGACCCACACACAGGCCAGCTTTCAGAGCCTGCCTGAAGTTTCTGGTTGCACCTTTGGGTGAAGCTTTCTTGCATCCCTGAGGGCTGTGTCACTTTGCCAGGAATGAGTGTGGGTCTGAGGTCTCCAGTTCCTGCAGCCTACAGAGCGAGCAGGAACTCAGGAAGCAGTGAGAAGCTCAGCTGAGACGTGCAAGCAAGCCTCTTGCAGGGCTAGGAAGACGTGCCTGGACCCTCGCCTGCAGCGCCAGGTGGGTGTGACACCAGCTCAGCACAGAGCATGGAGCCGTAGCCCCCTCCTCTCAGGGTAGAGAGCTGGCCCAGGGGCAGAAAGGAGATGAGCATTTAGGGCGTGGACACACACGGCAGCCTCCTGGACGTGTGTGGAGCACTGTTCATGGTGCAAGCTGCCACCTGCCACCCACAGTTTTCAGAGGCGCGATGAAGGCACAGCCCAGAAAGGCTGGCTCCTTCCCTACAAACCAGAGAGGTGAAGAGAGCAACTCACATAACTCAGGTTCATCGCCGGGATTCTGCCTCGTCAGGACTTGCACCACCCATTCCAGAGGTGCAAATCCGTGGAACTTGAGGGCGGCGAGTCACCTGTCGGCCAGGCTGCCCCTGCTCACCCCCTGTCCTCACATAGCACAACCCCAAGATGAGTTCCAAGTGAGCAGTGCAGGGACAGGCTCCTGACTCCTGGGCTTTGGATCGTCAGCCCTGGCCGCCTGGCCACCTGAGCATCTTCTGTCCTTGGAGCCATTCATGCTATGCTAACCAAAGAGGACTCACATTTCCTTTCCCCTCTGTGCTCACCACAGCCTGGCATGGTGAAGGGCACTGTTATTTGCTGAGCTGGCTCCATGAAGAGGCAGCTTTCTGTGTGCTCCGGGGTGAGAGTGTGATCACTGCTTGCTTACAGGACCCAGAGCTTGGACTCACCGACAGGCAGTTCTCATGGCTGTGTGACGGCACGGTATTTCCCAGAGGCCCTTTTCCCTCCCTTTTTCAATCTGATGGATGTGGCTCTTCCACCCAGGCTGTCTCCGATAGCCCTGTGGAGGCAACTGAGCCTCTTATCAGGTAGCTACAGGGGGCCTGAGAGCCCTACGCTGGGCAGCTGGTGCTGATAAAGTGAGTGTGGGTCAGCCGCTCACCTCACTGGTTACTTTCTCAGATCCTTCCCTGGAGCCCAGTGACCAGGAAATAGGGGACAGGAAGACCCAGGAAAGTCCTTTACTCTTTGAACATACCAAGGCAGGCAGACTTTGGTGGCTGCTGGCCACGGGCCTTGACTGAGAACAAACTAAGATAAAGGCTTATGACAGGACTGGTGAGAGACAGGCGCTGGAGGAGCCTCCAGTTCCCTGTGGCAGTGGGAGTTTGTGCCTCCCAGAGGGTCACGGGATCTTCTGTCCCCTCTGAGCTTTGTCAGAGTTCCTTGTGAGGCAGGTACCACTGTTTCCACTTTACAGTTAAGACACAGATCGATCTACTGAGGTGTGAGGTGTGGTCAGGGAGGAAGCCAGGTTTGCTGACGCCAGAAGCCCAGGCTGCCCTCGGTTTCTGACTGTGGGGTTTATCACCAACCCCGATGCACCGTTTGACCACAGCACACTCTGCCTTTAGAAGTTCGCTTAGCTTCCAAGCACCTGTGACTGTTAAACCCCAGGCACATCTGGTGAATTCAAAGGGCTGAACCATCTGTGGACCTGTCATGTAGTAGTGGGACACACTCATATCAAAACATGTTTTGTTTATTTGAAATTCAAATTTAACTTCTGTCCTGCTTTACCCAGGAACCCTCATAGGATGGGGTCTAGGCAAGGGTGTTTTTGTTTTTGTTTTGTTTTTGTTCTTGTGGGAATGAACCCTGGACTTTAAATGTGGCTATACCACTTGAGCTATACCTTCAGCCCTAGAAACCTGGCTTTTAATGTCAGTTTGAAAAATATGAGACACATATTCATTTTTAATACTTGAAATCATGTAATTTTGAAAGTAATCCAATAACTGGTTACATGGAAACGTAGACTAAGAAGTTATTCATGTCACTTCTGCCTCTCTCACCACCCAGACGTTGCCCTTATTAAGTTCTAATCACACTCCTGTGGGAACCTCAAGCCCTCAGACCCTGGTGTCCTTATCAGGTCTGCTTTCCTGCAGCCCATCCTCATGCCTAAAGTCTTATCCCTGCCCTACCTCTCCTGGTTTTCTCTCAGTAGCTCCCAAGTGCTCTTCTAAACTGTGTCTGCCCCTCTTCCCCAACCCTGTTCAACTACCACATTTCTACAGAATGCTTTTCTCTGTAATCTCTCACTTGTAGCATCTTCTCATTGCCTACCTGAAAAGACTCAGTTTCTTTCACCTGGTCTTCATGACCCTTCATTGTCCATCACTCCCTGCAAGAGCTGAATAGTAAAATGTATTCATGATGCTGAACACAGTAGTGATGGTGGAAGAAGTGATAAGACATGGAAAAGAAAAAGAAGCTTATGGCACATACTGGATTTAGCCATTCATTTTCTTTCCCCTTTTTCTCCTCAAATCTCAGCTTTTATATTTCTCAAAACAAAATCTAAAAGCAGTTATTTCTAAGGTATGAAATAAAAATTTCAGCTTTCAACACAAAACTGTCATACTATGAAAGTTACCGGTATTTAAAATCTGTACTCTTTTATACTTTCTGACCTATCGGCGAGCCTATAATCCTGAAGGTCAAAGAAATTTAATCCTATACCTGCCTGATGTTCTTTAACTCTTTTCCCTCCATTATTTGGTTTGCATGAGCAATCGCTTGCCTTTACTAAAGAAATTCACACAACTGTCTGAAGAGCCGCTTGTGTGGTACTGACTCTTCCTCTCCAGAGATGGTGCAGTAAGTCTCAGGCCTGATTCTGAAGTGCCAAGACCCCTACAAGTAGCAGTGAGCACAGCACCCGGTCTGTGTCTGCATTGGCTGCTCCACAGAGGACTGTGAGATTCACCCTCACCTGCTGGTCACAAGTCAACCCATGGCTGGACTTCAGCTATGTGACCTAAACATTTCTGAAATGAAACTAGCTCTAAATTTGTTGACTTTTCTTTGATTAGTCTCAGGGGCATTTATCACTTTTTATGAAAGAAACATTAATTTAAATGACAGTTGATTTGTGCCAAGGAATTTCAGCTGACAAGAGGTAGAGTTATGTATGTGTTTATGGCTTCTGTGCTCTTAAAAGATTAATGTCGGGCAAGTATAAATCACAAGACCTGAGCAGAGGGATGGGAAGATGAAGCAGGAGCTTGCCGGAGTGATGGATTGAGATGTGCCATGGAGTGTTTTCATCAGCTAAACCAAGAGTGGAGGATGGGATGTGCAGGGACGACAGGATCTGGAGGACAGAGCAGAGCTGACAGCCCAGTGGGTAGCAAGCACTCGGGAGTCTGACTGTTCCAGAAGAGAAGGGAGCTCACCCTGCCATCCTCAGTCACAGGAACTGGTCCCTGAGTCTCTTGGCCACTCCCACTCTCCACAGCACAGTGCAGGCTTGTGAGGCCTTGTGAGCATGCAAGTGTGTTCTTGCGCACATGACTGCACATGCATGTGGAGGAGCCAATTGTAAATACATGCGGATACTAGGAAGAGTGTTCCCATATGGGGCAGTGCCCTGGGAGCCATCCTGGATGTGCCCTGTGTATTACCACCATTGTCCTCTGCAGAAGAGGGCGTGCAGACAGACAGGCTGTGTGCACCTGGGACACAGGGGAGCCAGGACTCTTTCCAAATGTCTGTACAACACCCACTCTCTCTCCCTGTGCCTTGAAGCACTTGTAAGATAATTTTGTAAAGAGTCACATGTTGATGTGCATTTATTCTCATCTTTATCCTACCCTGGGAAAGGTTTCCTGTATTCACACCCTCATGCACCCTGCCTTCCTGGATGTACTTTACAAACATAAATTTAGGATGAGAGACAGTAGCACTGATACTGAGCTCACTGCCTTGCACATATAGAGACAGTGCTGCAGCACTGGGGTTTTTGGAGAAAGAAAAGGTTCTGTTGCATTCAGCTTGCAAGGAGACCAGGAGCTAAAAAGATCTCAAATCTGCCTCCCTAGTCAGTTGGCAGTGGGGAACTTCTAAGGAGGGAGAGAGGAGAAGCTGGTTGGTGACTGGATGGCAAAAGGCAAGTTTTAGGGTTCTTTCGTGAGGGCATAAATGTGCATCATGCCTCTCCAATGCAGCCATGCTTCTTTTGGGGGGCAGTTGTTATGTTCAGTGAAGGGGTTTGGAACTTGTGACATCAAAAGTTCACTGACTAGAGGAGCTGCCTTATTCTGCCCATGTCCATTCTTGGAGAGCTGATTCCAAACCATACTTGAGCAGATTCTGGAGGCTTACCCTGAAAGACACTTTAGCATGGTGTTATTGATGGAATTTTGTCATGTACAGAAGTTATGATTGGGTGTGTCCATGCCATAGCCCATTTCGGTGTCACAGACAGCAAGACTGGCATGAACTTGTATAAATTCCCACCTGCCTCATCAGCATCTTCTCTTGTGAGCCTGACCACCGCTGCAGGTTCTCTCCCATGGTTACAGGGCCTTTCCTGAAGCACTGACCATTCTCTGAGGGGCTCCTCCCAGGTGTAGGATGACGAGGAGCTTTCTAGGGACAGCAGAAAGGGCACCCTGCTTCCAGGACCCATGCCTCTCCTTCGGGCCAGGGTCCTTCACACTGCAGCCTCACCCTTCTCACTCACACATGATGGGTCCAAATGTCTCTGGGTCACACCCTCCTCTCCTTCCCTGGTGTGCCTTTTGTGGGAGCCCCAATGCCTGCCTGGGCTATGGGAGCTTAGCCCTCATCCAAGAGGCTCGCTGGAGACTGAGCAGAGACTGCAGCAGTCTTGTCCCTTTCCTCCTGCCCCCACTGTTCTGCTCACTCTGGACTTGGACTGTGCCACTCTTGCCTGTCAGACTCCATGAGGGAAGGAGAAAAACAGTTTCTACACCCTGTGTGTGGACAGATGAGCCTCCTACAAACCCAATAGCAAAGCATGGCCAACTAAATCACCATTATTTACACATGGAGCCTGGTTGAGGACATTTAGCCATGTAATTAGGTACCTAATTATGCTGAAAATGCAATTATATAATTTTTAAAGAGAATTAAGTCCTCCAGAGAAGTGGGAAAGATAAGTGCATGATGCAGCTAGAGAGCAAGAACCTCAGAGGATACAATGATGACTCGGCCATGCAGAGGCTCACATGTGTGAACACACACAGCACACATAGGCTCACAGGCACACGTAGAGGGGAGTGTCCCTAGGAATCTGCAGAGGCCTGCTGCATCCTGAGAACCCAATAAATGACAGCCACTAATGTCTCAGGAAGCCCAGCGTGTGTCCGTGGAGTGACTGGTTAGCGACTCAGAGAATCTTAGGGAGGTCATTTATTCTCCATGTGAGCAACAGGCTCTACAACAGACATTAATGCTAACGTGCTCATCTTGGAGCTCTCAGAGGACGGTTCATGAATTACTGCTTATTCCCTCACCAGGCATGTGGCAGAAGTTAAAGCACGTGTGATGGTCACTGGGACGAAGCTCCCAACACTTTCAGCTGATGGGAGGAAAAGTTGAATTAGCCTCACCGTTTCAGAGGTTTTAGTCAGTGCTTGGCTGTCTCCAAGGCTGGAACCTAAGGCAGAAGGGCTTGGTAGAGAAAAGATGCTGACTTCATGATGGCCAGGAAGCACAGCACCAGAAAGGTACATCGGCCAAAGATGCAAGCCCAGTGACCTGCACACTTATCTAGGGTGCCTGTGGATGGCACCTCACAATCCAGTCCTCTCTCCAGGAGTCTCTTGATCTAATCACAGTGACAATCACATCAAGAAGTCCAGTCCTTGTGCTCCAGTAGCAGCTCAAAAAGGAAGGCAGAGACAGATCCCTAGAAAGCTTTTCTCCTCCTCCTTTTCCTTCTCCTTCTCCTCCTCCTTCTTTTTGGTGGTACCTGGAAAAGAACCCAGGGCCTTTGCACTGAGCTACATCCCTAACCCTGTTTGTTTTGAAATAGGATCTCACTAAATCACTAAATTGCCCAGTCTAGGCTTGAACTTTTGTTCCTTTAGCCTCAGGCTTCCAGATTACAGGGCTTACAGGCATGGGCCACCACATCCGGCTCCTGCAAAGCATTCAATGGTGATATGAACAAATCATTTCACAAACCACAACCTGTGTACTCAGTGCAACTGTGTATATAGTCAACTAGCTGAAAATGGTTTTCACATTTTTAAAGAATTGTAAACAATCAAATAAGAATAAAACAGGGACTATATACACCCTGCAAAGCCTAAAACGTTTACTGCATGGCCTTTGGTGAGAGAATTGCCTTGCAGCAGCATGCTGTGGTACAGGAGGGAGCACCCAGCCCTGTGCAGACATCAGGGAAGACATCTTGGAGGCAGTGACCCTGATCTGAGCTGAAGGGTGAGCAGGAGTTTGGAAAGACCCGGAGGCTCTATACTGGTGCAGAGCCTCTCCCTCCTTGTAGACTTCCTTCTGCCCAGCCAACACACACACAGAAGAATTAACCAAAGGAGGCAAATTTGGAGGCTTCTCCCCTGAAACAAGGGCTGAGAAGCCAAAGGTTTCAAAAAGCCTGGCAGCACAATTTGGACTTGGCCTTCCACTGAAACACAGCTCTCCCGTCACTCAGTGTAATGGTGGTGTAGCACGGAGAGATAGACAGCTTCTCAGGCCACCTGTGCCCACCCCTGAGCCAGTGATTTTAGCCCTTGAGTAGCCAGAGGGTCCGGAGGGGAATTAAGAGTACAAAGGGAAAGAAGTTGAGGAGAAGGACAGAGCATACACACAACTCAGGAGCACCCAGGCCTGTGGCGAACACACTGGGATGCCCACACCTGCCCATGGCTCATCCCTAGACCTCTCCCGGCAGGGCTCTGAGTCCCTCACATAGCCCACCTCTCCCTAACATCTCAAAACTCTTCCAGCCCCACTGCAATGTCTTCTTTGCTGTGGGCATCCAGCTCCTCCTCAGAATCCTCTTGACCTACTCATGGTGGCTGCACCTCTCTCCTGGGCACATCCCAGGCATGAGCTCAGGGTCCTCCTTGTTCCTCTTGGCCACATCTGAGATGTGGTTCATCTTTTATCCCTCAAAGTCCCTTCCTTCCAGACGTCTGCACAGCCTACCCCATCCTCAGTTCAGTCATTACATTTCTCTCACTTAGATGTGACTGGCGTACGCTGTCCACACCCGCAGGTGACGCATTTCCTTTCTGACCATATCCTGCATTTGACAGCCACATGCTCTTGCCAGTATGTACTGGGATGGCATTACCGGTAACCATGCCACCCCGAAGTCCACGTTCCTACTATCTTGCTCTACTCCAGCCTCCACCAATGCCAGCTCATGCCTTTCAGTTCTGCATCTCCACTCCAGCAATTTCTAAGTCCAATGACCTGGCACCCATCCCACTGAAACACCCTGCATTTCTTCACCCAATCCCGTGTGGCTTGTCTCCCGTGGTCCCTTATGTCAGACCTTTATTGTGTGTTCCCAACACCTTGGGGGAAAGAAAGGATCATTGGCTCTAGAAAGCCAAACCCACTATTCATTTAAAAGTACAGAATCCAAAGTGTGGGACAAGGTGTTGAATAATTTATTACATCTGGGAAAATGACGGAAGAAACTTAGATGAGGATAAAAAGACCAAAGATGGCCACACGGATCAGAAGAAAATGAGCAGATGGAAAAAGGGAAGTCACCAGGAGAAACCTAGGTTACACACTTCAATGTAAGGTTCCTTCTCATGATCCTGAAATCAAAGGGACAGCTAGGTTTCTTCTCAAACAATGCTGGCCAGAGGATTCTTCAGGGAGAGGAACTTTCCAGAGTCTTAGGGAGGAGGGAGGTACTCAGAGCTGGGATTCCTGAATAGACTGACTGGATGCCAGTGAGGTCTCAGGAAATTCCAAAGGACAGACAGTCCGCCAGCAGTTCTGTGACTGCTAAACCCTCCCTCAGAGGCAGAGCTGATCTGCTGATCCACTTGAGGACTTCACAACTCAAGCAACTGCTCGGGTTCTTCAGTCCACAACCACAGCCCAGGGAAAGTCTGACAGGACCAGTGGTCACTGAGCCCAGCAGCTCTTTTCCCCGTGGCACATTTCTGTATTGAGAATGAAAAATGTCTACTTGAAACATCTTTCCTGGTTAAGCAAAGGGTATAAATGTAAGACACAGAGGATCATCGGAGAAATTGGCCAAGGCCCTGTTATCCAACGACAGCCTAACTTTGGTTTGTGGGAGACACTGGAGGGGGTGAAGTTACCCAGGGACAGCATGGAAAGAGGCAGGGAGGTCAGCAGGTGGAAGGAACCGCCACAGACCTGGTCTGTGGCTCTGAAGGCTCTGGAAACAGTGGCCAATTCTAAAGATTCATCTCTACTTCTTAAAGGATGTTGTTATTGTAGATGGCTTAGAAAGTAGCAATAACTATGTATTAGAAGAAAACAAAAGCACTTATGCCCCATCCACCATCCAAAAGCCAGCACTTAAGTATGCTTCCTTTTATTTCTTCACCTAAGACTCTTGGGGAAATATTTAGCATCATTTCTACTTACAAGGTTCTGACCCCATCACTTAATATCATACCTCAGACATTTCCTCCTGTCGCTAAGAATTTACATGTCACATTTATAACTTCATGCTATTCATATCATGATTTACATAACCAATTCCCTAATGTGGAGCATTTTAACTGTCCTCTCTGTTTTATTTTCCATTTTAAACCACATTGCAATGTACTGTTCTGGAGGGTTGGCTGCTTTTTCATTCCCAATTCTTTATGTAGGGTCACCACTAGAAGTGCGTTGTTTGATTCTTAGGGTGATACGTTTGCCAGGTAGTCTACAATGCTACTGAAGATGTCTGTGCCTGAGAGCACCACTTTGGCCAAGACCACGCCAGTGTAATTGGCAATGGTAATTGTAGTATCTAAGTGGCCTACCTATGCCATGCACTGCACTACGCGCTGCTTGGCACACACTCATTCACAGTGGGCCTGCCCAGCAGTGCTGCCACATGTTACACGTGAAGAAACCATTGTCAGAAAGACCACACTGTTCCCCAAGGGGGTTCAAGCAAGTGTATCACAGCCGCGCTCGCTCCACTCCCTGTTCCATGTCTAGCAAGTGTGCTGACCTCACAGGGGAGCAGGCAGGGCTCCAGGAGTACTCTCTGCCTTCCTGCACATCTTCACTCTCATCAAGGAGTTGTCTGCAGGGATCTGCAAGTAGCTGTGTCCACAGCTTCCTGTGTCCCAGACAGTGTGGTTGGGTCTGGAGCCAAGGAGCCAAACACATGCTGACTGGGATTCAAAATAACCTCCTCTTCCTCAAACATTTGCAGATAGATGTCTCCTTTGCCATTCGGCTGCCCCAGATTCATTCTTTTGGAAAAATATTTCCTAACTGTATCATCAGAGCCCATCACAGTGGTAACTCTCCTTTCCATTGCTCTCGTTGTGATCTGCTGACACACAAGAGGATACAAGGGCAGCTGAGGGGCTGATTTATTTCCAAACAATAAGGCTGACGAGTCTGAAATCTCACAAGTCATTTATCAAAAGGTACGTACATCACCAAAGCATGGCACAAGAATGCCTTGTTATGAGTCATGGGCAGGCAAGAGAATAGGTAGAGGTGAAAGAGTCTGTTTTCAACTGTGATAGGTCTCTAGCTACATCAACTGGCTGCTGGAAGAAAGGGGACACTAGCTCAGGGTTGTGCCTAAGGCAGCTGTGACTAAAACTGTTTCTTTGCATGAATAAAGGGTATTAGCTCTGCCTTAGTTACTTTCCCTGTTGCTGGAACAAAATACCTGACACCCACAAGTTAAAGGAGGAAAGGTTTACTTTAGCTCACAGCTTGTAGAGGTTTCAGGCCATAGTCAGTTGGCTCCAAGGCAGGGAGACATGGTAGAGGAGCATCACAGAGGAGAAACAGTCCAAGGCAGGGAAGGCACAAAAAAGCAGCAGTAGCAGCAAGCCCCTTTTCCTTTTTATTCTATTCAGGCCACAAGCCTAGTGGTCAGTGTCACTCACATTCAGGGTGAATCTTCTGTCTTTAGTAAATCCCTATAGCCACATTCAGAACGCTGCTAACCCAGTCTGTCCACTCTCAGCCTCTTGCAAAGGAGTAGAGTATAACGCTTGGCACTTGGACTGGGTTACATGGTCAGTAACTTTCATAGTCAGCTCAGTGGTTCTCAAGGTGAGGCTCCTGGACCACCAGGATCTGCAGCACTGGAACACATGTTATAAATGCAAGTTTACAGTCCCACCCCTGAACTGATGACTGCTCCAAATGCCAGACTGCAGGAGGAGGTAGTGATCTGCGGTCTAACAAGTCTCCCGGACAGTTCTGATGCTCAGGTTTGGGCCTCAGTGCTTTACCTGCTCAGTCCCACGACGACCTTACCAAGCAAGAGGAGGAAAGGAGACTCCAGTTGTCATCGTAGCTCAAGATGGGAAGGGTAGGATAAGGTGCGATTTGAGGAGGAGACCCAGACTCCTATGAGTATTTAACTCCTTCCCTTCTTGGGATCTCACGTTTTATGCACAATAGACGGTGCATACGTTAATTTGCACTAATCCAACACTTTCTCACCGAGTGCTGCCGTATTCTCAGTTTCTCGTTGACTCCTGCAAAAGAAGTAGGAAACCTGTTCTTTTCTTGGAGGACACCCATAGGCGGGTTCTCTCCGTGCACCACCCAGAGAACGGGCCTTCCTTACCCTGAAGGTCAGAGGTCAGTGGTTTGAGAGGTACCTGATCCACGAGCAACAGAATGAAGGTCCGTGTTCCACCAGCTTGGATTCTGTCGCCATTAGCTCCACCCGCAGATTTCAGGCAAAAAGACTGTAATCTGTGGCTGTGGGGGATGTCAAAGCAAGAGTCACAGAGTTCAGAGGAAAGAAGTGAGTTCCAAGAAGGGGAGAGACCCCCTTTGGAAGATGTGAGGCCAACTGCTGGGGTCTGTGGAAACCATGTCCTGAAGCGGGGTTCCCTGGAGCCCGGACAGTGGGGGCCGTGTCACTGTCACGTGTCATCTGCTGTTGCTCTGTTGCCCTCAGCTTCAGTTCCTCCGGAGGACTTTGTTCTCCCACCACGCTGAGCAGTCGTCTTGGTACAGAGACAGGTCCAAATTAGAAGTACCTGGGTCTCCCTTTCCGAGTGCTAAAGCCGTATTGATTTCTTCAAGGGTAGATTCTCCTCCTCTCACTAGGGAGCACAGAAAGAAGCAGCTCCCTTTGGGTGGTCTCTGCATTGTCTTTAGACTGAGCTTGTTCAGCTGCCAGCTGCTCCCAGCCATTGTAGCCTCCTCAGGAGCCAGACACCAGAGCCTGACCAGAGTCTTCTCCTCCCTGCTTCCTGTCTCTTCTAAATTGACTTTTCTAAAAACCCTAAGCAGGATGTGTCTTCTGGGGTCAGGACGGTGGGGTTTCAAGGGAATAATGATCCCTTTTGCTTCCTCTATCCCACGAATATAGAAGGGTATTTGATGCTTTGTTGATAAGCTGCAGACACCACACAACACAAAGATGACAGAGTCTTCTCCCCAAAGAATTCCTGTGTGACTAGTGATGACTTCATCCTGCTTAGCTAAATCACCTTTCTTGCTGATTGTTCCTGCTATCACCGTCCTCAAATTAGGAGGATTCCATTTTTATTTTCTGGGTCTAGAATAGAGACAAGATAATTCCACCTTTTAACTTGGCCTCTATAGCTCACCCAAAGCAGATTGGCCATGGTTTTGCTTTTTTTTTAAAGGCTCTATTAATTTTTAAAAATTGCTCAAAGATAGTAGCAGAGGAAGACACGTAGAGAAGAACTCGGAAACATACTCTGTGCTGTGAGTTATGCCATCTTCCCGTACTTTTCAGCCCCCCTCCCAGAAACAGCCCCCAAGGCAAACGCCTAGATGTAAAAAATGTCTGAGTAAGACTCCAGGGTGTACACAGGTGGAAATGCCCCTGCCTGACTCAGCTTCCTGACTGCTGAGTCCATTTGGTGAAGCAGGAATGACCATCTTCTCCAGGATTCAGAGGTCACTTCTCGCCACCCAGGCCCCAAGCCCCGCCACAATGCTACAATTCAATTCGGATGGTATGGGGCAGCCCACAGGGCTTCTAATATCAAAACCTGTGTTATGTTTTTGCAGAGTAGCAGCAGCAGGTGACACAGGACAGTGGTTAAGAAGAGGAACGTAGCTGGACCATTTCATAGGTTATTACAGCCATATAACTAATTACCTTGCATCACACTTTGGTGGCCCTGGGATTCGATGGTTGTTTACAAGGTGACCCAGAGGGAACTATGGGGCCATCGTTTTGGCCTTGAGACTGGCACACTCTGACACAGGTGGTCAATTTGACATGGCCATCAGCTGTGGAGTCCATCCATACACCCAGGGTACGATGCAGGAACTTTCTGCAGGTGACACCCTCACAGGCAGCAGCTGCTTGGGCTTGGCCACTCACACTGTGACCTGCCATCACAGCGATTGGAGAGACACCATTCTGCCCCTCCCCAAAGCCTTGCTAACTGCTCCACGCTCCACAGGCCTTTCCTCCACGCCTCTCTCTTGCCACTATGCTTTTCCCTCTGCTGGCATTGCCACCCACCATTTCAGCAGGGGAGGCTGGGGATAAGCCTCCTCCAGAAGCCTTTGCTGGGGTCATCAGAGTCCCCCTTGGTTACACAGTGACTTCCCACATCGCTAGAACATACTAAGTGCTAGAAGAGGTTTGCTGAAAGCAAAAATGAACATGCAACATCATGAACTTCCTCCTGTCTTGGAATCCAGGAGTCCTAGAGCAGAGACATGGGCTTGATACCCCTCCAAGACGCCCCTAGGAACCTAGTTATCCTATAACTGCACACTGTCACATAAAGAGGTGAGGGATTCTAACTTTTCCCATCAATGTGCCACAGGTCTACAACTGCGTCCTAGAGACAGGAGCTGTTGTCCTGTTGTCCTTTCTTCAGCCTGTGGCTCAGCTAACAGTGCCTGGCTTCTGGGAGAAATGGGTGGATGGGGAATGAGCTATTCACTCGCCCCTTTGGGAAACTCTGATCTATTAGAGACCTAAAGTCTGAATGCTACATCCTCTCAGGAACCATAACAGCAAATCTTCAAGGAGAAAATAAAATGTACTTGGCCTCTCAGGCCTAAAGGAAAAGTTAGGTTAGTGAACTTCAACTGTCAGCCTTCGACCTCACTTGCACAGGGGCACTGAAGAAACAAGAAGAAGAAAAAGTCCTAATGTGAGCTGATGAGAACTTTCTGTGCACTCAGAGGGCACCCTGCTGCTGAACCCCAAATCAGACTCACCAGAACTCTCACTGTCTCTGAGCACATGGTACAGGGACTTTTCTAACCTGGTCTGTAGGTCTGAAACCCACTTGCCAGTGTTTCCCCAGGCAATGCCCTGTGGGGTTTCAGCTGCGAGCTCTAACTGACTCACCCCTGATGTTTCTGGTAGCTGTGTGACCCAGAGAAAATGATACCACCTGTCTCAACTCAGCTTCCAAATCTGTAAAGTAGGGTAACAATAACTCCTACCAAAAGGAATTGTTGCCAAGACTAAGTTACAGTGTCATAGAGCTGAGAGCGAGGCCTGGTAGGTGGTAAGCAGTTAGTATGTGCTCTGAAGGGAAGAAGAAATGGGCTGGCTGCACTGGACAAACTCATTTAAGAAACAGTGGTCTTCACCTGGAAAACTGGGGGAATTCCGGGTATTGGAGTTTCTGGAACCACCCTTGCGTGAGGTGTCTGGTTATTTTAAATGGCCAAGAATTCCAGCCCCTAAATCTATGTGTTCGTGTGCCCGTGCATTTTCCATGCCTTCAGTGACTATCTGAACATCTGCTAGGTACTCAGTCACAGGCTACATTGCCCCCAGTGGGCAGCAGAGCCCGGTATCCACGTGAGCTTGATGCTTTGGATCTTAAACAGTCTTCCTCCCTGCCGGCCTCTGAGCACGTCCACTCTTTCTCTTTACTGACTTAGTCACTGGCTGCATCCTCCTCCCTACCTGTGGGCTCCTTGCTGGACCTCCTGGCGTGGCTCTTCTGACACCCTGTTCTGGGCCTCCAGCCTGGAGACTGTTTCTGCCACCCACTGTGCCTCCTGAAACCCACAGCCAGCTTCTCACCAGGCAGCCCTCCGGGGGAGGATGACCTCACAGCACTGTAATTGCAGTGATCCTCGGAGTGGAAATGCCTATTAAGAAGCACACTTCTCTTTTTAATATGCATAGCTGCTGTAATAGGAACGTGGCTTTTCCGTGTTAACACTGATATTTCTGTGGTCTAATAAATCTTTCTTCTCACTCATCTCCCAAAGGAGAAGAGACATTCTGTGCCGCAGCTCCAGGTTCCTGCTGTCCCTAAGATCTTTGCCCAGCAGCCACATCACTGGTCTGCAGAGTTACACACTCAGTTACTCAGATAGTCACAGGACCAGGCCCCCAGGAGAATCGATGCAAAGTCTTAGGGAGGGTTGTCAGGGTTTTGTTTGTTTCTTTCTTTGTTTTTTGTACTGGGGATCGAACTTGGGACCTTGCACTTGCACTTGCACAAGCACCACTGAGCTAAATCCCCGGCCCAGGGAGGAGTTTTTCAAGAGGGAAAGTACACCCAAAGATAAGAGTAATGGGAAAGTCCCCACCCGTCTTTGGACAAGCTATGTAACCACAGACTCATCACGTCTCTAAGACTCAGTGTCCTAGCTGTAAAATGGGCTTATAATACCAGGTACCTCACAGGATTGCTGGGAGGACCACAGGAGAGCTTAGACCAAAGGCAGCTGAAGCAGCACCTGGCAAGAACAGACACTTCACAGATGGCCTGTGTTAAACCCGATCTCGCACACTTCATTCACACTGCAGAAACCTGTCGGGCACGCACCAGGTGTGGGCCCCAGTCTCAGTGCTGGGATTCAGCAGAGACCCACAGATGTGAGCGACCTAGTGATTCTTGGGGTTTTCAGGGTTCTCTAGCCTGGTCAGCAGCCAAGCTGAGCCTGGGTCAGGTCTGTACACCTGGGCAGTGGTCTGTGAAGATACTTTCCATGCCTGTCTACCCGAGCCATGCCAGAGCTGCTCACAAGGGTGCAGAGAGTGTGCAGGCTCAGGCCAAATTGTTTCCAGGTGCAGAGAGCCGTCCCGTCCTCTCAGGCTCCTCTCTTCTTTCTGCAGTACTCCACACCACACCAACATCTGACCCAGGGATACCCGATGCCATCGTACCAGTGCCTGAGGCGGGGAAAACCTTTCCCACAGCGATGGACATTGCCATCATTGCAGGTGAGCCGGCATGACAGGCCCTTCTGCTAGCCGGGGAGGTCCCAGGGAGAACTGGCCTGAGGATCCCACAGCCACCTCCTTCTTCAGTGGATGCTTTGATTGTGGAATGCAAGAGCGCAGTCCTCATCAGAAATGTTGGGCATGGTACCTGCCGAGGCCAAGCGAGGCCTCGACACTCATGCCAGGAAGCACCCACGCTCCTACCCCTGACCCACAAGGCGCTCGGGCTGCAAAGAGCAGCTCAGGCCAAACATGTGTTGGACTCTACCTGATCTCCCTTGTCCTACACTGGTCCGTGCCCTGAGTCTCACATTTCCACCCTAAAGAAAATACAACGCCTCATTTGCCTCATACTGAACCCTGGATGGGTAGCTCCCAAGAGCTCACAGCTGTGTCCCCAAACTGCATTCCAGAACAACCTAGTTTGGAAGCTGTCTCTTGCTCTGTTCCCTCATTTGGGGTTCATAATTCTCTGTAGCTTATTAGAAGCTCAGGGAACTTCTACAACTAAAAGAAAAAGGGACAGAGACAGCAGGAAGCTGTCAAAGACACCTGTTCGATTTTACTTAACCCAACATTTCTCTCCCTCACTGGGCCTCGAGCCTGTGCTTCTCAGACGTATTTCTCAGACATATTATTAACATTGTGTGACATTAGTTTCCCTCAGAAGCCGGAGGGAAGTGTAGGAAGTTGTTCCATAAAAGTGGAATTTGGGCTTTGGGAGCAGTTTTAGCCTCACCACGTTCCCCAGTAACATCTCCCCAAAGCCCCTTGAACAAACCTGATCCAAGTAAAGACAGAGGCTTATTCTGCAGCCCCAGAGCAAACGGCCAAAGCCAACCTCACCATGAGCCTGCTGTCTTTCAGCCTTCCCTGAAGTTGTCCTGTCTTGACACCTCATCCCACAGCTCCTGCAGCCCTGAGTGAACTGACCATCACTGGCCCTGCCTTTAGGCATGGTGTCTCTATAAGGCCAAGTCTCCCCTCCCCAGGAGCGAATGCGGCAGGCTGGATGAGGGGCAGCTCTCAAACCATACTTCTCACCCCTCACCCAGGTGCTGTCAGCAACCCTCATCATTTCCTCCTGTAGAGCACACAGAGTGCAACCACCTCTTCTCAGTCTGCTGGGACTTCCCCGGTTTTGCACAGAAAGCCCCATGTTCCAGGAAACCCCCAGTTCAGATGATCTGAAGAAATGAACATTTGGCATCCCAGGAGCTGTTCAGTTTAAGCCAACCCACATATCCTCACCACGCCAAAAGTCCAATCCACAAGGGACCTCCTACAGATCTGTCTTCCTCAGTAGACCTGAGCACATCCCAGCAGGGACCAGTCCCGGGCTTCTGTTCTAGCCAGTAGTGTGCAGATGGAGGAGGCGGGAAGAGGAGAGGAGAAAGATCACTGAGATGAACGGGGAGAAGCACAAGGAGGAAAGCAGAAGCCAGCCCAGATGGGTGCTACTTACAGCAGAGCGTTTGTCCTGCTGTAGAACCCCTGCAGGTTCTGAACCCCTCCCAGGCCCCAAGGCGTGTGCTCCAGACTGACCCCCCATGTCTTCCTTCCTTCCGGCAGCCGTGATCACCATCGTGGCCCTCGTCCTGCTCTGCCTTCTCCTCGTCGTGCTCCGATACTTGTTCCGGCACAAGGGCACGTACCACACCAACGAGGCCAAGGGCACGGAGTTTGCTGAGAGTGCTGACGTGGCCCTGAAGAGTGACCCTGCCCTGGAGGATGCTGGTGACAACAGCAAAAAGGAGTACTTTATCTAAGGGACACCAGACTTCACCTCTCCAAAGGCCTCCTCTCACTGCAGAATAGAAAACATGCACACCAACATTACCGGCCTCACCGGGCAGAACTCAAGGGCACAGGCAAGCCGAGATCTGAACCTGAGAACACTGGAAGCCTGCCTGGAGAGGACAGAGGAGGCCCGAGCTGCGAGACACCTCTCTGGGGAGACAGTGGCCAGCACGGGAGGCAAGCCTTTGGCTCTGCCAGGAAGAGAGAGAGTGTGGACATCTCAGTCACCCTGAACAGTGCGAGATGTCATCTCATGGGGTGGGCATGCAAGGAAGGGTGACACTGGCACACTGCCCAAGGGATAATGGCACCAAATGTCAGTCCTTGACATTTGGGGGGTGGGGACAGCAGGTGCCTGAGCTAAAAGGTACCTTCGTTCCCCATTGATCCCATAAGATGATTGGAAATAAATTTGAAATGTAACCAAGCATTCAGAGTCAAACTGCGCTACCATAATTGTTTGGGAAACAGTTCTTGCTTTTCCCTGCTGTGATTTTGTTTCCTCTGACAGGATCTGTGTGCATGGGGCTGGGACTGTCTAGCTCTGGCAAGGGGGCAGGGACAAGTGACTGGCATCCTTTACCCACACAGGCACCAGCTGCATGAAACAAATATAAGAATAAAATGTTCCTCTGGAAACAGATTGGCCCAGGCATCACGGCACCAGCTAAAATGTTGACTTTTCTGATTCATAGAATCAGAAAAAAAAAAAATGGACCTGTTAAACAGTTATGAGTAAGCCCTATCTTCCCATGGTCACAGTGACGATGACCTCCAGGGCTTAGAACATGGACTGCAGAGCCCCAGTCCCTAGGCTTGGGTTCTGGCTCCCCGTTCTTGGTCTTGGGACTTTGGGCAATTGCTTGACCTCTCTGGCCTCAGTGTTCTTGTCTTTCAAGAGGAAATGATGCCAAGAGCGGTGAGTCTGTGGTACCTAACGGCATGGAGGCAGGAAAAATGTGTCGGTCTTGACACTCTCTGTATCCAGGGTCACTAACACACTGAATAGTGGGCATGTATTGGTTAATGAAACTTCCTTATTGCATCACTTCTAAGAGCCTCCTGAGAAGTAACTGTAATTTAAAATGAGTACCAGAGAGAGAAAATTAACTCATTAGCCATCCCCTTCCAGGTGAATCTTTGGAAGATTCCCAGCAGCTTAACAATCAGAGATCAGCAGCTTTGAGATCAAAGACTGTGCCCTAGGGTGCCGGGTTGGCTCCAAGACCCCTCTGCTTATTGAGGCTGCACCGTCTCCACCTACGAGTCAGCAAAAAGCAGCCCACTGCTTCCCTAGGAGGTTAATTGGGATCCAAACGCAGCTGGGAACAGCCACCAGCCAAAGGAGCTAGAAGTCCCGAGACTGGTGGGGAGAGAAGCAGAGAGAGCCCCTAGGGGCCTGGTCAAACCCAAGGCCTTTCTCAGGCTGATCCCAGATCACTGCCCTCATTTTCTCAATGGTACAATAAAAGGCTGCAGTAGTCACCCCTTCTCTGAGGGTGACGTGCTCCAAGACCCCTAGTGGATGCCTGAATCCAAAGATGGTACCCAACTCTGTATATATTGGGGGGGTTTATATACCTACCTATGGTCAAGTTTAATTTATTTATTAGACACAGTAAAAGATTAACAGCAATAACCAATAGTACAATTATAATTATAAACTGTAATAAAAGTTACTTTAAAGTTATAAGTTGTTCATTTCTGGAATTTTCCACTTAATATTCTCAGACTGCAGTTGACCGTGCCAAGAAATTTGGATTAGTCAGATGATCAGTTGATGAATCAGGTCCATCTCTGTCCGCAGGTTGGGCAATGATCAAAAGGAACAAGACCCAAGAGGGATATGCACCGTGCAGTCTTACGAAGGGGTTTCCAAGGGCTCATCAAGGCTTAGACTCTGACACCAGAGCTGGGAGCTTGTGACCACCCTATACTCCACCCCCCAGCTCACCTGCTTCTGCTGCCCCATTGTTTAGTCTGATTTCACGTGACTCAGCCCATCCTGCCTGCTGAGAAATGGGTCTCATCCGTCCACCAGGAGAGAGGGCCGCAGGTCAGGGCTCTGGGCCAAGCGTTGTGTAAATACTAGAGAAGAACTGTTTTTTTCATTTTTTAATGGAAGGAACTTCAGATGGTTTTATCTTGTTTATGCTGCTCAATTGTTTTCTTTTCTTTGCCTGAACATTTTTATCATCATAGCAATGGGATGACTTAGAGCCAACAGGATTTTAACTGGCCCAGTGCCAGGAACAGAACTCCAGGCATTTTAACGCTTGCAGTTTAACACATCAACGCAAGTGTTGTGGAAAGAGAGCGGTTCTGGGATGAGAATCAGACAAAAATCTCACCTCGGGCCATAGCTAGCTCTGTGACCTAGGAAAAGTTACTCATCTTTACTACTCTTCTCATCAACATGAAGATCAAAATATTTGAATTTTAGGACATGAGAATAGGAATGTCAATAAGGATGTAAGTCTGTGCGTAACTCCAAAGGAACTGAGCGTTTATCCTGCTTTCAAGTGAGCAGCTGGCCTGTCGTGTTTCATGGCTACTGACGGAAGGGGTGAGGCTGAATAAGTGACCTGCAGCAAAAGTGCATCAAATCTCCCTGGTCCCAAGACCCGTGAGATGACATGAATGGCCCCAGAGGACGCTCACCCTGGTGGTGGGTTAAGTTCCAGAAGAGAACCATGAACTAAACATGCAGGAAAGCCTGGTAATGGGCACTCAGTATGCCTGCCCTCTGCTCGGTGAGGGATACACTACCTTCACCTTCCAAGACTACCTGATATGCAGATGTGCAAATATTTCACATGAACATTCAGAACAATGGGCCATTCCCACCTCGGTTACCAGATGTAAAACATGGGAGAGACCCATGAACGATCACCTCCTCAGAGGAGGCACAGGTAGGCATGAGAGATAATAATACTACTTGAACAAGTGAGCATATACGTTAAGCCCCAGCAATGTGCCGAATAACTGCTCATAGCCCTGTAAAGTAACCTAACCTCCTTATCAGAAAATAAAAAACATTTGCCTTTCAGGCCACATAAGGGGCTTTTTCAAGTAGAAGACTTTTTCCATCCTTTTGTTAGCATAGGGCTGAAAGTGTTGTTTTGGTTGGCTTTCTATCACAGAAGCTGAGGGGGACCCGCAGCTGGGGAAAGTCTTAGCTCTTAAGAAGACTTCGGTGGTGACTTCCTAAGTCGAGAGCCTGGCTGGGAGGTGAGGTGGACACTGTCAGCCACTGCCCCCAAGGCCTGCCCGTGATCAAGAGGTCTCTCTTGCCCAGATCACAGACCTCAACACGGGGTTGATATTTAACATATTCAGATCTCCCACTCTTTAACTCTGAACCAAACACACTGGTCAACTTCTATGTTTCACATAGCTGAAATTCTTCTTTTTCTCTCCAAGTCAAAAAGTCCTGAGAAAGGAGTCCTATATTCAGCCCTCAAAAGATCACAGCCCTCTGGGTCTGCTGAGATGCCCAGGGTCAGGCTGCGTCTGACTCCTCCCGGGATGGACAGTTTAGCTCACAGCTGTTGTGCATCAGGCATTGTCTTTTCCAGTGACAGTGGAAATGTTATAACACAGTGAGCACCTAGGCAGTAAAACACCTCCATTCTTTCCTTCATGCATTCCACAAACAAATACTCTCTGAGGTTGTGTCATGTGGCAGGCACAAGGCCAGAGATCTAGGACTGAGCATAGTCTTATCTGACCCTGGAGAACACTCCCTACAAAAGGAACTGTGCAAAAATGGCTCAACAGCCAGGGGCCCATTGAACAAGATCTAATGATCTAATGGGCAAAAGTCCAGTGCAGGATTCCTGGAAGAGGAAATCCAAGCCAGATTCTAAAAGAGATACCCAGATGAGGGGATGTCAAATGCAGAGAGAGAAGCAAGACTGAAGTTTCAAGTGGGCCTTTCTTCCTACAATGTGAGGCCTAAATGGATGGTTGGATGGATGGATCAGAGGTGACCAAGAACTACATCATGAGGGATCTGGGCTCGGTGTTGTGTGCTTGGATATTGTCTTAGATGGTGAGAGCCTTTGGAGGGACTTATAGGAAGGAAAGGGATACAGATAACATCAAACTTGCAATCACCTCGGCAGCCAGTATTGAAGATAAATTACTGTAGACTGTGTATTCTAGAAAGAAAGCCTAGAAATTATGGAGGCCTAAGTAGGGGAAGACAGTTTATAAGAGATCCCGCAGATGGATGTAAAAATCCTCATTGGACACCATTGTGAATCATCTGACATGTATTTGCCAGTGCGGCACCTTGTGTACAAAATACTACAGCCCTTCAAGCTAAAGATCAAGATGGGCTTATGGACTTTGTAGATGAGGACTGCTTTCTCGGCCTCTATAACTAAGATCTTTACAGAATGAACCAAGTTGTTCAGTATCATATAGATCCACCAGTATCTCCTCTGGGTCAAGGGGTACTTGAATAGAATCCCAGAAGGATTTAATATATCTGTTTTAATATTTAAATATTTAATCCACTTTAATTTTAGTTTAGTGCATGGTGAAAGATAGGGGTCCAGTTGTAATCTTTAGCAAGTTGAAATCCAGTTTTTCCAACACCATTTATTAAAGAAGCTATCTTTCCTCCAGTGAGGATGGTTGGCTCATTTGTCAAAGATGAGGTAGCTGAGTATGTCTGGAGTTGTTTCTGCATCCTCTAATCTATTCCACTGATCCTTGGGTCTGTTTCTTTGCCAGTACCGTGCTGAACTTGCTGGAAGATAAGTTAGGTAGAACTCTCCAAGACATTGGCATAAGAAAAGACTTTAAAACAAATCCTTAGTAGCACAGGAATTAGTGCAAAGAAACAATAACGGGGATCTCATCTTTGAAAAAAAGCTTCTGCTCTGCAAGAGAAATCACCAACAGAGCTAAGAGAAAACCTACAATGTGGGAAAAAATTTTACCAGCTGTTTCTCAGACAAAGCTCTACTATCTAGAATACATAAAGAACTCCGAAAAATCAGATCCCCCAAATATAAAGACCCAATTCAAAAATGTTCATCACTCGTCTTTCAAGAGATGCAGATGAAAACAACACTGTCCATCTCACCCCAGAAAGAATGGCTACTATCAAGAAATCAACCAGCAACAATTTTGGTGGGGCTGTGGGGAGAAAGGAACCCTTCTCCATTGTTGGTGGGAGTGCAGACTGGTACAACCACTGTGGAAATCAATATGGAGATACCTCAAACAACTAGGACTAGAAGATCCATTTGACTCAGCTATTCCTCTGCCGGGTATCTTTCCAAAAGAATTAAAAGAATCATACCACAGTGATATATGCTCACCCATGTTTATAGCAGCACAGTTTGTATAGCTAAAACTTGGAAACAGCCCAATTGCCCATCAGCTGGAGACTGGATAAAGAAGATGTGTGTGTGTGTGTGTGTGTGTGTGTGTGTGTGTGTGTGTGTGTTTTATAAAATGGAGTACTACTCAGCCATAAAGAATGAGAAACTAAGGGGAAAGGAAATAAGGGAAAAGAAAAAATATGAGAAAATGAAAAAATGGAAATAAAGAATTTGTAAATGGAGAGGGGAGGAGGGGGTGAAGGGAGGGCAGGGACAAGGGGGAAAATGAGAACCAAGACCTGTCATGTAAAGGTACAAGATCCCAATGATGAATGTAACTGTCCTGTAGACCTAAAATGTACCAATAAACTCAATAAAAAGAAAAAAAAAGAATGAGAGACTAGAGACATTTACAGCTAAGTGGATGCACATGAAGGTCATACTTAAGTGAAATTAATAATACCCATGTGTAAATACTGAATAGTTTCTCCAGTGTGAAGAACTAAAAGTGTAAATAAGGATCAAAATGTATAATTGATATTGTGTAATAGGAAGAAAAGGTCTAAAGGAGTAGGAGAAGTGGGAGGCATAGGGGAAAGGTAAGAAGGGAAAAAATATGAGAAAAGGAAAAATATGGAAACAAACTATTTGTAAATAGGGAAGAGTATAGGGGAGTGAAGGAAGGGCAGGGGATTGGGGAAAAAATATGAACCAAGATAAGTCATATAAAGGTACAAGATCCCAATGATGAGTGTAACTGTACTGTATAAACTTAATGGAAAAAAAATCCAAGAAGGAAAACAAAAACAGAGGATTCAGGACTACTCATCAAGCCCGCACTATATAGCATTTGAGATGCCAAGGAAAGGCCATGCTACGTGATTCTGAACGCTTTATCAGCTAAAAATTGTACATTCAAGGTCCCCTCTTGAGGAGGGGTATTACAAAGGCCTCTGCCACACACGTTCCTCAAGGCAGAGGGAAGCAGAGGGCAGTGAGGTCCCACACCTCCCTCCCTGCCCAGAGTGGCTTCCAATAGTGGAACCTGGTGGTGGTGAAGCATGAGTGGTGCTGAGGTGTGGCTGCATGGTGTAGAGGAGATGAACACAGCAGAGCAGATGGTTCGAATTATACTGCTTTGCCACCTTTTTTTAATGTCACGATGACAGCCTGACCTGAGCAGAACAGGATACAGAGAAAAGGCTGTCAGGTGAAATACCCAGGAGTGTGTTTTAGATAAGGTCGTAGAGACCTGCAAGATGAATAAATAGGCACCTCCACAGGGAGCAGGTTTCACACAGCTTTCATATACCTGGTGCCTCTGCAGTACCAGCATCTCTGCTGTACTAATACTGGTGCTACTCCAGACACCTGTGAGATGATGGGCAGCTCTGCAGATGAGCACACGGACAATCCTGAGCACCTGGGCAACACTGGCATCTGTATGTACCTTCGCTTCAGCAATACCTGCACCTGTGTGATAAGTGGGCACAGATGTGGGGCTGACGAGCACAGTGAGCTTCTTGGTGCCTGGCAGTTGCTTATCACCAGCCGAAGAAGACAAGCTGGTTCCTGGAAGGTGACACGGAGCAGAGTCAAGTGGCTGTCCTGTTGGAGATTTTGATCCTCATTAGCAAAGAGGGAGTAAATAAACCCTGCCCTTCCTTCATCAGATTCATTAGAATAAGACAAAGGTGAAATACAAAGGTGCTGAGAAGAAAAGCCCTTTACCATGAGTATTTTTCCATTTTTTTCAATACTTGGTTGAAATACACCATCAGAAGGAGATTCTTTTATTGTTTATATGGAGGCTTTTCTCCTCTGAGACATGTTTGATCTACAAAAAAAAAAAGCAACAAAAACTAGGCTGTAGGTTTGAAACAGCTAAACTGAATTAGAATTCTTGGCAGCTAACTGCAGCTACCCCTTAGGGAGTTAGAAGGAAGTTCTCTAACTTGTTTATCCTAACCAGGATAAATCACTTTCCACTGAAAATATTATTCTAACAGGAAAAAACATGTGGCTGCATTATTAATCCAAATATACAGACACGTATAGGTGCATATATACACATATATATATAACTATATGCATACACATTTATGTACGGCTTTATGTTTGAGCATTGGTATGATGACATTTTAACACGTAGAGATCATTTAAAAGAAACAAAGACACAAAGTGTCTAATGGGCTCACTGTGGCTGATGAGAAGAGGCTGGGCAGAACCTCTCCGACAGAGCATTCGGCAGTGTGCCAACAATCTTGTAAATGTTCACATTCTTTGACTCAGAAATTCTACCTCTAAAACTCTATCTAGAGAAAATCTCCAGAAATACAGGCCAAGATTTTCATTTAAAAGGGTTATTATAGCTCTCTTTATAGTAGGGGAAATACAAAACTGTTTAAGTACTCATCGTTAGGGAAATATTAAGAGAATTATAATGCAGTCTTGTAATCAGATATTCTGCAGCAAGAAAATGACTTGCAAAGAATTTTAATAAGTTAGGGAAGTGCATGTGATATAAGTGAAAATGTTAAAATATACAAGAGCCAGTATAAAATCAAGTATGCTAAAAAAATCATAGGGAAGATTGGAAAAGTCCACCTGCACATTCACAGTGACTACTCAGGGTCCCAAGATCACTAGCAGAGGTTCTCATTGGAGTTCAAGAAGCTGTTTGGAGATTCTGTCCCATTTGGAGGCTGAAACTGGAACTCCAGTGTATACCTCTTCTCTTTGCCCTCCAAAATTAGAGCCTTCTATGATTGTGATAGTTAACTATGGATCAAGACTCCCCTGGTGGACAGTGGAGCAGTTCCGAGTGTGTCTACGGGTGACTGACACGTAGGCTGCCAATTGTAAAGAGAAGACCCACCCAGTAGGTGGGTGACCAGCCAGTAGGCAGGTAGGCTGGGTGGAATAAAAAGGGAAAGGATAAGGAAGTCGCCCTTTGGCAGAGTTCCAGTCTGCACCATTGCCTTGGGATGTTCATGTCCAGTGTCTTCAGGCTTCCAGAGAACACTCTTCAGTTTTCTGGCACACACTCTAGACTCTTCATTGAGCTCCAGGCCTTTGATTTCCCACTGATCCCGCCCTGTCCAGCTCTCAGATGGCTGCTTTGCACTCTTCCACTCCTGAACCCTCAGATGGCCTTTGTAAGCCTACTTCATAAATCCTATATATATCATAAGTATATTTATATTAAATCTGTTCCTCCAGGGAACCCTAATTTACATAGTGAGTTCTCTCACATTACCGTCCACATCCTGTTAAAGTGGCCTCCTGTGCGTGGGCCTCATTCTCCTGAGAACCTGCATCCAAAACTACCTTTCCTCCGTCTACTCTGCAGAGAGCCTTCCCTTCTAAGGCGAGGTTCTTTAGCAGAGAGTACCTGGTTATGAGTCATTGTTTTATGGTATTTTCTTCCCATCAAGCATTTCCTAAATCTTCTTCCAAAGTACAAAGTCAGGAAAAGAAACTGGGAATTAGAATGGCCTCACCAGGAATTGGCACTATTATAAAGTCTAGTGTGTTTTACAACCCACTGTCATGGGGCTTATCCTTAAAAGCAAGTAGAAAGAATTGATTATCATGATTATGGAAAACTACACTCAAGGCTATTCGAAGAGTGGTTTCAAACTTGTAAAAAAAGGTCATCGGTGTTTGAGAGCCAAGCAAGGTGTGTTGATGAGATGGGTAAGACCAGAGGGCCCAGGTGCTGAAAGGCACAGAAGAGGTTGTACCACCCAGCTCCTTCACTGGGAAGGTAGGAAGAGTGCAGGAGGGGTCAAGGGCTTGTCTGACATCACACAGTGTGTTAGAGGCAAGTTATGACCAACATCTCTAAGGGTACTGAGCACTCACTTTGTCCTATCCGTGACCCACTGTATTAATCCTTTTCATCCGTATGACAATCTTTTGTGGTTGACAGTTGTGATAGTCAATTTGAGGTGTCGACTGAATTGGGAAATGATACACGACTGGTAAAACATACTTCTGAGTGTGCCTGTAAGTGTACTTTAAAAGAAGAGTAGCGTGTGGGTCTGAGAACTGAGTGGGAAGCTCGTCCTGCTTATAGATAGTACCATCCGACGACCTGGGCGTCCATGGAACAGAAGTAAAGAGGAAATTCACTTCCCCACCTCTACTTTCTCTCCCTGCTGGAGGGGCACGTGTCTTGCTACTGTGGCCCTTGGACATAACAGGTTCTTTAGCCCTTGGACTCTGGAACTTGTACCAGCTGCTGTCCAAAGGTCCACAGGACTTCAGCCTCAGACTGAGGGCTTACATCATGTAACTCCCTGGTTCCAAACCTCTAACTTCTACCATGCAACCAGCTGCAGCGAGCCATTGCGGAAAGTTTTAGACTCTAGGATCACGAGAATAAAACTATTAAATCCATGTGTGAGATGCGACCAAAATATATGACAAATATTTAATTTTTTAAAAATGTATTGCAATAAAACATGTTGCCATTACTGTCCCTCAAAACATTTCCCTTTGCTTCAGACATCTTACCCCATTGTTCTTGTCACTTTCTGAAGCAGTTCCGGAAATCTATTTTCATGGGTGTCTTTACGAGATGGGATCGAAAATACAACGAAGGCCACTGCTGATTGTGTAGAATGGAAAGACAGCCTTGTAAAAGCATTGCGGTGTGTCTTCAGCCATCTTATGCACCAGATTTGGGGCTGCGAAACTTCCGGGTCTTCCCCCAAGTCAAAATGGCCACGGAAGGTAAACATTTTCAATCCATTCAGGACACACAGTTATCTAGGACAGTGCAGCTAGAGACGCTCACAAGAGAATCTCCAGAACTGCTTCAGAAAGTGCCAACAACAGTGTTGTAAGTGTGTTATCTTTTACTATAAGATTTTTAATTTAACATATTCACGGTACATTTCAATCATGCCAGACAGATGATAGATAAATAGATAGATATTGCCAAAAATGTATACATCCGGAAAAGAAAAACTTGTATAAATATTTTAATACTAAATTTATTGAGACATTCTGAGATTAATACAAATTATCTTTTGCTTCTACAATTACAAAATGTGTTCAAAATGGGGGCCATGAGCTTCCGGACATTGATTAGTACAGCTGCCTGCTGAAGTCTGTGTACATTTTTTCTGTTTCTCTGGAGAACCTTTAACTAATACAGTGGTATTGTTTAGTTCCCATTTTACAGATGAAGAAACTGAGACAAAGAAACATTGGGAAGCTTATCCAGATTGCACAGCAAAATGTGGCAGAACCAAGATTGGAACCCAGGATTCAGCCACTACATCACATTTTTTTTCTAAATTGCTCTTTTGAAATGTGACCGTTATGCTGAGTTTCTAGGATCCTATAACTTAAGGGCTCGCAGGGCCCAGACAGCCTCTGGCCAAGCCAAGCCAAGCCAAGGTATCTGTGCACAAAGCTGTCATTATACCAGCTCATGCACACCTCTGTGAGGCAAAGCCCCAGAGACAAAGGCAGACATTCTGGGAGATCCCTGACCAGGGCCTGTTCCTTGGGTTTCCCTGCTTCACCAGAGAGGTAGCCGGGGTGGGTAAGGGAGGGGCATGGGCATTCTTCTAGAAGTGTCCTTGCTGGACGCAGATATGATTTCCAGAAAGA
The DNA here is from genome assembly GCF_012274545.1 of Fukomys damarensis. Classification (NCBI taxonomy): domain Eukaryota; kingdom Metazoa; phylum Chordata; class Mammalia; order Rodentia; family Bathyergidae; genus Fukomys; species Fukomys damarensis. Next base: position 3,260,573 of record NW_022900941.1, on the reverse strand, counting down.
GGATGGGAAAGCCCCAGGGGATGCCGCCGTCCTGGAGTTGAGCTGAGAAGCTGAACACCGGCCAAGGCGGAGAATAGGGTGTGAGGCCCGGAGAGGACAGAGGACCTGTGCTCCAAGGAAGAACGCAGCTGCATCCCAAGTCATTGAGCATGGGCCCGCCACTGAGTGTGCAGAGAGGGGCGACGGCCATCAAGGCGACCACAGAGGCAGCAGCAGTAACGGAAAGTCACCCCCAAATGTCAGTGTTATGAACAGGGATAGAAGGAACCGCAGAAGGCTCCCGTACATGGCCCAGAAAATGGAGCGGGGAGAGAGCAGTCAGTCAGTCAACAAACCTACTTCAAAGAAGAACTCTGAGGTCTGAGTGGATGAACAGGAATTATGGAGTCATGGACTATCCGAGCTAGTGAGTGGGGGGTTTCAGGAAGAAGAAGGCGATCAGGTAGAGGAGGAGAGGACATCTCCAAAGTCCTAAGGGTAAGGGGCAAAGACGATGGCAGGAGGACCGCCCGGAGAAATAAAGAAGGCAATGCTCCCAGAGAGCCGGGAGGTCAAGCTGTCAGGTTTCTAAGGCCAAGCACCACACGGTGCTGTTCCAGTCTGCGACGGGCCCTGTGTAGGAGGGAGGTGCTGCCAGATCTTGCCGGAGCTGAGCCAAGCCGATTGCCCTGTGAAGTCGCGGCCGTTGCAACGTCTTAAGGGAAAGCATGGCTCACATGTGTGGTGAAGCTGGTAAGAAGACACCTCTGCGGCCCATGATGAGAAAACGTATGCCACACTCATTTCTGCACAGTGCACACTCGCTAATGGTAATAAATGACTGTGTTTACACGCTTACTGAACTCTCAAGTGCTATTTTAGACCGCACTCCTACTTACAAGCAAAGCCTCGCCCGTCTCGCTTACCGCCCCTGTTGGTCTCATCAAGATGCCGCTTTGAGTGACTGGCCCACTCCATCTAGGTTTCCGTGTGTGACCCAGCATGTGCACACCATGGCAATCATTAACGCGCCCATGGCTGAGTCTGACTCCGTAATCAGCAGAGATCCCCGGAGGATTCTGAGCTGGCAGGGGCACGCTTTAGAAATAGCACTCTCTGTGTCAAGAAGAGACAGGCAGGGTGGGGTTTTCACTTAATATAGGCTGAAAGGATAGAGTTTCCCACCATTATTGAAAAAAATGGAAAACAGTTTTTATAAAGGGGGAGAATAGAAGGCTAAGCAAGGGGAATGGGGAAAAAGAAGAACCAAGATATATTACGCTCAGGTACGAATTCCCAACGGTAAATGGAATCATACTGTGTGCCAAGAAGACACCGATAAACCTAATGGAATTTTTAAAAAGCAGTAGAGGAACACACTGTCTCAGAAAGGGAAGTGAGCGGAACGCAGCAAGTTCCTGTGTATAGTGGTTTATCGGCCTTGGTAAGTCCTTATCTATCTATCACGAGCGCCTTCCCACAGATAAACAATTACACTGCGCAAGCCTCAGTCCTTCTTCCATTGGGTGAGAAAGCAAAGGTAGGCCCACAGATCAAGCAAGCGTAGAAAACTCTCTTATTTTTTTACACCATTTGCTTATACTTTAAAATGTTTTAGTAGTACATGTTTGCAGTGCGTGGTGTTTACATTCATCTTGGGGAGTGGGTTCACATACTTAAGTCATCCCGATTCTCTTTATTCCCCTCCCCGCTCCCTCCACCACTGCATCTCCTTTCCCCATGTTTGTTCCTTTTTAAATTTACATCTGTGATGTATAATGATTACATTCATTGAGAACAGTTGGTACATGCACGTGATACTTCTTAAATCTTTTTACATCCTCTTCCCACCCATCTCTTGGTCCCGTTCCCATTTGGAAAAAAAAAAAAAAAAA
>NW_022900941.1:3242491-3258543 GCF_012274545.1 Fukomys damarensis | reverse complement strand
AATCTATCCTTGGACTGGAGGTTCCATTTGACCCAGCCATCCCTCTGCTGGGTATCTTTCCAAAAGAACTAAAAGAATCATATCACAGAGAAGTATGCACACCCATGTTTATAGCCGCACAGTTTGTAATAGCTAAAACTTGGAAACAGCCTACAATCAGGTGGCTGAATGTATCTGGGGTTTTTGTGTCTTCTATTATGTTTCATTGAATCATATGTTTTTGTGCTAACACCATGCTGTTTTTATTACTGTAACCTTGTAGTATACACTGAAGGTAGATATTGTGATGCCTCCTGCTTTGCTTCTGTTGCCTGGGATTGCTTCTGATACTCTGGGTCCCTTCTGGTTCCATACACATTTTAGGATTGTTTTCTCTTGTTCCGTGAGGAATGCGGTAGGTATTTTGATTGAGATTGCATAAAATCTATATATCCATTTGTAAGTATTGCCATTTTGACAATATTTGTTCTGTGTTTCCAGGAACAGGGAATAACTTTCTATATTCTGATGTCCTCGTTAATCTCCTTTTTCAGAGTACTGTGATTTACATTGCAGATATCTTTCACTTCCTTGATTAGGTTAATTCCCATGTATTTATTTTTTCTTGATACTACTGTGAATGGTATTACTTTCCTAATTTGCTTCTCAGTGAGTTCATTCATATACTTTTAGAAGTAATGACACCAGTCCAGATAACACAAGCGAATTTTCTTTTTACGTTCATCATGTTTTATATAAATACATATGTGTGTGTGTGTGTGTATAGTAATAAGAAATTAAACTCACAAGATAGAAAGCCTCAAAAGCAAGAAGGGTATTTCTGTGAAAGCAGAAAGGAAACAGATGCAAAGAGACTCCAGTTTCCCAAGGCAGAAATGGCACTGGCTGGGTACTGAGAAGTGAAAGCCTCTACCTGGAAAAGTCGATCCAGAAGGTATAGAAAGTTGGCTGGTCACAGAGACTGAGCCTCTGAACTCAAAGATGAGCAGAGCAAATTCACACATCCTAGTGAGGCCACAGAAGAGCCAGAGGAAAGGGCAATCACCTCCCAAGAAGTGGCAGTGGGTTAACAGATGACATCTTGGATGCCATCTTCACAGTGACAGAGGAAGCTGGAAGAAGATGTTGGGAGAAGTTACAAGATAAAAGGTGTGTGGAAGACTGGGTAAAGAGTTTGAGTACAGGATTAACATATATCTAATCCAAATTTTAGACAAGGAAGAGTGAAATGAGGAGAGCTAATAAGTACCTGGGAATTTTCCAGAATTCACTAAAAACACCAGTCTTCAGAGTACAGAAATCCCAAAGATTCCCAAGCAAGATAAATGCAAAGAATCCACACCTAGGCAAATCTCAGTAAAACTGCAAAGCATATGTTAGAAGCAAAAGGAGGAAATATAAGTTAAATGCCAAATATTATTTAGATAGAAAACTTCTCAAAAGCAACAAAGGTAGCCATCAAAATTGAAATAATATCTTCAAGGAGAAAGTAAACTGCCAAATTAGAATTGTATATAAATCAAAGCAAACTTTTAAGAACATGAGAAAAGAAGACGTTTTCTAAAATTATCATTAAAGGAACTTCTAAAATAATTCAGACAGAAGAAACTAATCTCAGCAAGTGTAAGATGCAAGATGAAATGATAAGGAAAGTATAAGTAAATCTAAGCAAATTCAGAGTTTTAAAAACAGTAATAATAATAATATCTTGTGAATTGGTAAAAATAAAATACTATACATCAACACTATATTTAGAAAGGTTCAAATTAAAATGTTATTTGGGTCCTATATTCCTGTGATAATGATATGGATTAAATTTTGACTCCAATAAATTAAACATACATGTAAAATAACATGAAACATACCAATTCAAAAACAGATCAGAGCCAAAAAATGAAATAAAAAAGAAAGTAAGAAAAATAAGTATCGAAAAGAGTGGAAGGAAGAAAAGAAGGGAGAAAGGGAAATAGAAAAAGATTTGAAAAGCAACAATTTTGATATAATGGAGAGAGTTAGGTAATACAGAGGTATATGACCAGATGGATAGATAATATCCATAGTATCCATCAAGAGAGAAACATGCATTCTCTAAATACACATGAATATTTATAAAACTTGTTTACCTACTAAGATCAAACTGCTTTCAAAGATTTGGTATATCAGCATCTAATCTACTCTAACCACGGTGTAATTAGGTTGGAAATCAATTAACATAGAGACAATTAATATGTGTACATAAATTCAAAAACATACTTCTTAGTAAGATCCAAGTCAAGGAAGTCATAATAGAAATTAGAAAATAATTAAAATTTGAAAAATAAAATCCTGCCTATAAAAATTAAATGGAACAATAATTTGATACATAGATGGAATTAAGAGCCTTAATTAATATGAGAAACAAGAAAGGCTACAGTTTAATCAGATAAGCAATACATTTAAGAAGAATAGTAAAATATATCTAAAGACCATGAAAAATAGTATACTAAAAATGAAAGCAAACATTTAAGGGAAAACAAGCACATGCAATAAAGAGAAAAATAGTATCAAAGATTGGTTCTTTGAAAAACCCAATTTTAAAACTTTCCACAAAAGTAATCAAGAAAAACATGAAAGAAGACATGAATAAATAATTCAGGAATAAAACTGAAAACATGACTTTAAATGCTGCAGATATTAAAAAAGCAATACACAGACATTATGAACAACATTATGCCAATAAACTTGAAAACTTAGATGAAATGTATACATTCACTTTTTAAAACTTACTAGTACTTAGGAAGCATTAAAAAGAAATCCAGAATGGTCCTATAACCATTAAAGAAACTGGTGCAATTCAGAGAAACCACCAGGCTCATGGGGATCCATAGAAAGCTGTATCAAATACCACAGGGAAACACAATTCTAATTAGACACAGGCTTCTACACAGAACACAGAACAAGCAACAGGCTAATTTTATGATGGCTGACATAACCTGGATAAGAAATCCAACCACAACCAAATAAGAAAATAAGAGCACAGCCTGTCTATCTTTCATGCATGCAGAGGCAAGAAGTCTAAGCAAGTTGACTCTAGCAATGTGTAAGAAAGCTCAAATACCATGACTCCTTAGAGTTCACCCTAAGAATGTAATGGTTTCACATTATTTTAAAACCAGTGAATAAAATTCATATACTCACAGGTCAAAGGTTTACCTATTTGCAGAAAAAGCATGTAAAAACAATTTAGCAGATAGTCATAAAAATTATTAGCAAACCGGATATGGAAAATTCCTCCACCTGGCAATGCAGACATCACAGGCAGCAGGGGCAAGCTGAAAGCATTACCTCTGGCTGGATAAAGAATAGATCCAGGGCCATTGTTGCCTCTTCTACTAAACATCACATTGCTGGCCCAGCTGACACAGAAAGGCAAAGAAATAATCCATAATCATTGGACAGAAAGAGCAAAAACAGCCAGTTCTTGTAGGTAATACAATTGCATACTTATATAGAAAACTCAGAATCTATAGATGAATTATTGAATTAATATGAGAAGTCAGAATTACTCTTATCAATCAAATCACAGGACAGTGGTCAGCTTTAAAAATTACATCTCTGAACACTACCAACAATATTTTATGTCAACATTTTATGACAGATATGCCTTCAAAAAGTATAACAAATGGGGCACAGTGTCACATGTTTCTGATTCCAGAGCTCTGGAAGATCTAGGCAAGAGGGTCATAGATTTAAGCCTAACCTGGGCAACTTTGTGACTTATCCTACCTTAAAATTTAAAGAGAAAAGAAAAGTCTGGGAATGTAAAAGCCCAGGGTTCAATCCCCAGCACCAAGATAAAAAAGTTTCACTTGCAATTGTGTCAAGAATTCAAGAATTGAAAGTCCACAAGAATTTGTTCCAGATGAATGTTAATGTTAGGTAAATGTTTTGCTAAAAAACTTAATTAAACAAATAAAGCCCACAAGAATAAATCTAACAAAGGACTCACTTTACTGTTGTGGATAAAATTATAAATCTAAATGGAACCCATATTGCTATGATTAGGATAAGTGTCTCCCAAAGATGTGTGTGTTAAAGGCCTTGTCCCCAGCCTTGGCACCGTAGGGAGGTGGTGGGGACTTGACGTGGGCAGAATGGGAGGTTCTGAGTGGGGGGTGTGCCCCAGAAGGGATCATGGAACCGCAGTCTCTGCTGCTCTCTCACTTCCTGGCCACCATGAGGTGAGCAGATTGCTGCACCCATCATTCCTATCCACATGTTCTACCTCATGACAGGTCCAAAGCAAAGGAGCCAACCAAACATGGACTGAAACCTCTGAGACTGTGAGCAAAACTAGACATTTCCTCTTTATAAGCTTATTTCCTCTTTATAGGCTTATTTCCTCAGGTACCATGTTCCAGTAAAACAAAGCTGACTAACGCACTGTCAGTTATATGTGTCCCTAATGCATTCCAGTTAATACACAAAAGTGGGTGAGCTTTTCGCTTCTTTTGTGTGTTGTGTTTATGGTTGCGCAGCTTGTGCAAAGGGTAAGAAAAGCCAGGAGAGTCCTGGAGAGCTCAGCTCATCCTATCAAACACCAAGAATTACTGGAAACCTCCAGTAATCAGGCAATGAGGTGCTGGTACCAGGATGGGGGAAACAAACAGACATGAACAGAACCAAGAAACAGGCCTACACAAGCATGAAACCCAGTTTATGACTGAACTAAGATGACACTTACAGGAGAAAACCCATGCTTTTGAGTGGACAAGGAACCCACGATTTTCATACATCTTGATCCTCCCTGGGATGTTTGTTTTCATCTCTGCTATGGGTGCTGGTGTCTCTGACCCTGTGGGTCTGAGGCCCTGTCTGAGGAGGGGACCCTTCCAAGTAGTGCTGCGAACCTAAGAGACACAGTGAGCCTGCTTCAGACAATGGTGGAAACTGCGAGCTGGAGTCAGCGTTACAAGGGAAGAAACTGTCCTTGCCATGGCAAAAAGTCACAGTAGATGGGGTTTCCCAGGCACAGGGAGGAGACAGAGCCTGTGGGAAGCACGGAGTTCAGTGCCCCTACTGGCAGAGCCTCACGAAGATTGACTGCAAAGCCAAGCTGTGGTTTTCAGAGTCCCCATTTCAGCATCACGAAGTGAATCACAGGAGGATGGATTTCGGCTGGAAATTCAGTGGCTTCCTGTTACACAGACACAACCACTAGACGAAGGCGCTGTGGTGACCTGGGGCCGTGGACTCTTGTGGACTTCCCTGCTGTCTCTGTTTCTGTGTCGCCTTCTGCTCCAAGCCCTGGCTCCTGCACAGTGTCCCTGCCGCTCACCTGTTTGTCCTTCCCCCCTTATCTTTCAAGGTACGAGCCACACTGCAACGCCCCTCCCAGAAAGATCTCGGCCCGCTCCAAAGGCCTTCCTGGACACCCTGAGAGCTTGGCTTCTTGTGTTCACACCTTAGCGGCCTTTGCCTTGTGGAGGTCACCGATGAGCCATGGGACACCAGTAGGCTGGAGCCGTGGTGGCAGAGGACACAGATTCAGGACAGGGGCCTTTACATTAGCTAGAAGTAAACCACACGGAAGGTAAACCAGACAAAAAGCATGCCCACGGTCACAGATCTGTTCTCTGCAATTAGTACGTGTCAAAGAAATGAGGGGATTGATTCTCCTGGTGTGCCTGTGGCGGTGTATCAGTGGGCAGACTGCTCCAACAAATACCTCCTACTGGGGATTTCACAGGAGATGGGTGGGAACAGGGAAGAGAGGGAACAGGGAGGAGGACACAGAGAGGGAGGTGGAGAGGAAGAAGGGAAGGGGGAGAGAGAGGGAGGGGGCACTGTTCCCTACGTATAAGGGTGCTAATCTCTTCATTGGGCCCTACCCTCACCACCTGATGTAAACCTAATCAGATCTCAAAGGCTCGTCTCCCGACACTGTCACAACGGGACGGGGGCTTTGACGTATAGATTGGGGGAAACACAAACATTCGTTCCGTGACAGGCAAAGTCCTGGCCTTGCAGCCATTTCGACCATCAAGGATATCTCAGGGCCTGCTGGACCTGCACCTTCTGTCTTAAGGACGTGCCCCTCCCACACTTCCTGTATGACTTACACCGAAGATCATGTTCGCAGAAACTCAGCTCCGCCGCGCTTCATTTGTCCAAACTGAGCCAAACTCTACCAAACAGTGCTCCAAACTCTACCTTCACTTTAGAGTCAACTCATTGAAAAATGGGTATTCGGCTCAAGCTGGGCTGTGAGCCTTCCTGTGGGATTTTAAAATTTAAGTCCAGAAAATATGGGCCTCGGTTCCGTTCTCCTTCACAGGTGGCCTGGCTCAGTGCTCCAGACAGGCATGTTACTCACCACGGGTGGGTGGGGACGGGAATACTTTATAAATAAATTCCACGGAGGCTCACCTAGGCAGGTCAGACAGCTACACTCAACGGGGCTCAGGGACAGGGACTGCAGCCTGTGGACGGGAGCCGCACTTCCACCGCAGCCGTAGGGTTTGGGAGCTCACAGGGCCGCTGTACACAGGATTTCCGTAAAACACTGAAGTACATGCCCGCATTTTAAAATTAGGAGATATCTCACCGTGGATTCCTAAATTTCCTTGAAAATTAGAGAAGTGGGAAACACTGGGCTTTTGTCCCTGCCGGCCACTTTTGCCTCCACTGTGCGGAGAGAGCACACAGTGCCTGCGTACTTTGGCCTGGAACACTCTCCCAGCAGACTACAGGATCTTCCCCGGCCCCCACTTTAGACACCATGCGTCAATCTCTCTATACTGCTTCTTCACGCAAGACGAGGGGCCGGGCCAGGAGGACTGCGCTTTGTCACAAGTTTAAAAAGAGTGCGTGCTATTTTGTGGAAGGAAAAGAAATCTCACTGGATTAACAAACAAATAAAATCTGTGGGCGGAAAGCAAGGATGCCATTATGGGAAGATTGATTGTCAGCTCCTATACCCTTCAGATTCACTCAGTGTGCCACAGGCTTGAATTTTGCAGGAAATGAGCATTCAAGCCACAGCCACTATGTATGGAGAATTAAAAGGTGAGATTTTTTTACGAAAGGCAGAGCTTCTACTTAAGAGTCCCTTGAAGGTCTGTGGCTAGGAAAGCCAAATCCTCATGGATAAAATAGGAAAATAAAAATGTCTAAGAAATTAGAAACATAAGTCTTTCAAGAAAGAGTTACCTAATGCCCAAAAGGTATGGTTTCATTAGTAAGGTCTTGTAGGACATGAACAAAAATTCATATATTGTATCTATGTAGCAGTATTGGGCTGCCTGCCTCAGTGTGACTTCTCACAGTTGTTAATAAAAAAAAAAAAAATGGAGGTTAGTACCTTGATTTCCGCCTGCCTTCCTGAGCTCTTCCATTCCCGGTCAAGCACTTCCCAAACGTCATCCCATCCCTCTGACTCCCCCAGCCCCTACACATTCCACTAACTGCCCAGAGTAGGTAGAGGAGGCAGGGAGGGGAAGGACTTCCAAAGACAATGAAGTATGAAGAGAGCTCTTCCCTCGGTGTCCGGTGTGTGCAAACTGTGTCTTACATATAATGACGTGGGCTGAAATTATACACGATCTCGCTTCATCTTAGTAACAGTCTGCAAGGTGTACTGCTCTGAAAGGCACTGGCTCACAGAGACCAAGGGCTGCAGCACCTTAACTCCTCTCAATTCCTCACCAAAGTCAGCCTCTCCCCACCTCTGGGCCTTGGGTCTCTAATAAGTGCTCACTGATTGACCTTTGATCCTGTCAGTCTTTCAATTTTCATTTAACTTTTCTGCTCACAAACCTCTTCTAACTCAAAAATAGATGGTGACAGATAGCCCAACATCAAATCTGGTCATCCCTCCGTGTACACAGTTTCCTCAACTTCAGATCTAACGAGACACAGAACATAAATAAGTGAAAAAAAAATAAAAACCTCCAGAAACTTCCAAAAAGAAAACCTTGGACTTCTGGTGTGCCCAAATGTGGAATCAGGAGAAGGCCGTGAAGTGTAGATGCATCCTGCTTTGCCTCTGCATGTGCTGACCGTCAGCCCCTTCATCCCTCCTTGAAAAAAATCGTCCACCTTGAGTCTCACTCTCCACTACGAATCCAGGCTGGTGAGGGTTACATCTGTGCTAAATACACACTGACCTCTTTTCTTGTAGATATTTCCTAAACAGTACAATATAACAACTGCTTACAAAGCATTCATAGGGGAGAATATGAATCAATTATATGAAAAATGTATGCTGTGTTATGTAAGCGAGTCAAGTGTGGAAGGATTTGGGTATCTGAAGAGGTCCTGGGACTAAGGGGCAGCTGTACTGACTGGTGTAGTATTCAAGCTCTCCCATGTCTGGGGCCAGGCAGCCCTTCTCACATGTTACTGCCAAGCAGCAACCTCCTGAGCAGCCCTCACCTCTCCAGAGCAAGGTGACAGGCTTTAGCCAGACCTCCACAGCAGTGTAGGGCAGAGTGGAGCCTAAACTCTGTACCTGAGGCGTAGGAACAGTACAGTGCTGCTCCTCCCCACAGTGGCAGTGTGGGGAGGGGGTGGTGATGCCACAGAGGCCCTGGTGGCAATGGGGTTGGGGCACAGGGTGGCACAGCGATCTCGAGACTGGAGTGCCTGCTGGCAGAGTGGTGCTTTGCCTGTCTTAGAGTCGGGATGGGATGTGAGGGTGGTGGTGGCATTTTTGAGGTCATGGTGGTGCTTGGCAGCAGCAGAGGTGAGGGTGGGGCCAGGTATGAGGCCAACAAGCAAGGCGAGCATCACATTTACGCTGTAGACATCTAACCTCGGGTCACTGAACTGAAAAGGCCACTCGCTCACCTTTACAGTTCTCAGCTAACTGCCACCCAACTGGGATAGCCAGAAGTACCCCAGTCTCAAGGCCCTCAGTAAGCACCCCAATCCCTTAGTACATCTGCAGTGCCTCAGGATGTATTGGTTGATGCATACGTGTAAGTTGGGGGGACCTATGGCCTGGAGAGTGTGGAGCTGGGAAAAGTCACTGCCAGCAGACCCAGGTGCTGATCCCCCAGGGGTCTCGGGAGCCCCTCCTCTCTAGCCTCTTTCCACTACCAGCTTCTAAGGAAGTCAGCCATGGCATCAGACTGCTTACTGTACACTTCCAAGGCAGCTGACCTTCAAAATATAAATAGCACAGTTGGCCCTGGCAACAGCTGGCCGGAAGAAAGCAAGCAAATGACATTGATAATGTGGCAGTAGAAGCTGGGGCCTTAGCATGTCACCCCAGTGCCTTAAGAGCAGCAAAGCTCCAGGGATAGAGCTAGCCCACCTGCTGGGCAAGGGTGGGGTGAACACTGTAAAGTGGGTGCTGCGTTCAGAAACCTCTCTGCAGCTGCTGGATTCAGTCAATGAGAACAGAGCAAACCAAACTGAACAGAGCTCATCTCCAGTATACAGAGGACGTAGGCAGCCTGTGCCTTTCTGTTTGGTGACTGATCTCTCCAAGCAGAGGAAATTCAGCTCTTCAAAGGAAATTTTGATGACATAGATAAACCTAAACCCTAAGTCTTAAATTGAACTATTTACCTCTAACCTCGAGTCCCTGCACAGACAAAGCCACTAGGTTCACCTCACAGATTTTCACCTAAACTACTACCCAGCTGAGATAACCCAAGCTGAGACAGCCCCAGTCCCAAGACCCTCAGTAATCGCCCTAACCCCTTAGGGTGCTTGGAGTGCCTCAGGAAGTACTGGTCTGAGAACACACATGTTTTAGGGGGCCAGGACAACTTAGGAGATTTGTGAGAAGAGCTGAGACCTGGGGGTGCTTGCTGCTTTCTCTTCCTGCTGTCTGATAGTGTTGGAACCTGGGAGACTCGGGGAAACAGTTCAACGCCATGGGGCCCTGGGTGGTAGAGACAAAGTGACTATTGAAGGATGGCAGCAAACTGGGAATGTGGGAAGATGGCATGTGAAGGTACCCTGGAGTGACTGTAACTTTCATCACAGAAAGCGAGCAGTTTCACCTCGAGAAGAGCAGGCAGTCTGCTGAACAGCATTCAAGGGCTTTCAGAAATTATGAAGACAGTGGGAAAGCCACCACTGATGACATCTGTGTGGCCCATGCCCACTTTCTAGAGATCGGGGGCACCCAAAGCAAGAGGATCCCATGTAGAGAGCCCAGGTCTTTCGTGCAGATTCAGAGTCACAGGGCACAAGGATCAAAGAGTGAAACAGAGCATCCGGCTTGATGTCTGCCCCCCAGGAGAGGAGCAAACCTTTGGTTCTACTGGAGGATGTGGCATAATAACTGGTCAAGGTGAGGACTGGGGTGTGCGGATGCACAGAGCCGCTTTGCAGATGGTCCTTGGTAGAGCCATTAGCTCTTCCTGTGGCTGGGCATAGTCTGGGACAATGCTCCCGAGAAGCCGCCAGAGCCCCTGATTTCCTCAGGTCCCCTTCTCCCTCCCACCAGAGAAGCCTGCCCCCTTCTCGGCAGACTCTGCATGAAATGTCTCAGGGCTCCCTGGAGATCCCCAGCCCCAGTGCCACCTTGGTTGTAGAGCAGAATGTGGGCTCCTCATCACCCCATTCCTATAAAAGATGCTCTCCAGCTGTGGCAAGAACTTCACAAATGGCTGCTGAGGTGATCGTGATGGCTGTGATGGGTGGGCACTGCTGGCGGGCACGCAGCCCACCTCTGCTCTGAAGCCCAGTAAGACAGGGGCCCCACCACCTCGCCTGCCTGCAGAGCCCAGTGCACAGGTACTCTTCTGTTTCTGGTTGCTATAACAAAGTAATTCCTTCTCAGAGGGCAGAGGAGGGCAGCCTGCCGCAGTGCACAGAAAAGGAGCAAGAATAGCTAGGAAACAAAGCAAAAGATGGAGTCTTCTCGCCCATCTGGGCTGCTGCGCTCCGCCCTTCCTCCCTTCATTCTGTCCCAGTTTTTGTTGTCTGTCCTTTCTCACTTCCGCTCCAGCACTTGTAACCTCTCACTTCCTCCCATCCACTTCCTCTCCCTCTGTGGCTTCCTCCCCTTTGATGGCTCCATTCTCTCTCTCACCCGGTGCATGGGGCATCTGGAGACAGAAGTTCTAAGAGGACCCCATCTACAGTCTGACCTTGGCCTGTTGCCGCCTCCACCAACCAGGGGGACTCGGGCTTCTATCAGCATTGAGCCCTAGTGTTCAGAAACGGTGTGTGCAGCAAGATTTTTAAACCGGCAGTTTGTTTGAGTTGTCGAGATGTAGAAAAAGGGACAGATTTCCTTTGTGAGAAATCAGAAATAATTGAAAGGCACTTGTTCCCTAAGTGGATGTGATTCGCCAAAACCAATGAGGAGATTTCCTCTTAGTGGAGACCCTGCTCCCCAGCGCAGCACCATAGAATCAGGAGGAGACCCCCCACCAGCTCCCAGCTTTGCCCAGGGTATAGAAGAGCTCTGACTTTCCCAGTGCAGAGGACTGGCACTGATCCTTGCCAGGCTTGGGGTTCAGACAGATCCATCACAGCATAACAGCCCGGTAAAGACTGGAGGCGGCAGCCTGGGTGGGTAAACACTAGCACTCTCTGCTCAGCTCTGTACAGAGCAAGTGGACACAATCTACAGTTGCTTCCCCCTGAGAGAGAGGAGTAATGGGAGCAAGGGGTCCCTCCAGAATCTCCAGTCAGGTTGCCTCACGTAACACACAAGTGCCAACAGAGAGTAGAGGGAAACAAAGAGCCACACAAAGATGTTCCAAACAAGAAAAATCTCCAGAAACTGATGCTAATGAGGTTATAAGTCTACCGAAAGAAATAAAAATATTGCTAAAAATGCTTACTGACATCAAGTAAACAATGCCTAAACAAAGATTTCAGTAGATGGCAAGTATTACAACGCTCCAAAAGAAAGCATTGACTTGACAAAATAAACTGAAAAATTAGAAATGTTCAACAGCAGAGTAGATCAAGCAGAAAAAAAGTTCGGCTGCCTTGGAGACAGGTTGCTGGAAATGATTCAGGCAGGGAAAAAAAAAAAAGAAAGAAAAAAGAACAAGGGAAGTGTAATAGCCCCAAGTCAACAGTCCCACTGGGAAGTTTAGAGGAAGATCTCCCTAGCATCTCTGCCCCTGCAACAAGCTTCTTGCTGGCCACCCAGGTTTCCCTTTGAAGTCATGGCAGAAGCTACCTTGACCTCACAGAGCATGTGATCACCAAAGTCTGCTGCCATGACCTACGCTCAGGCCCATCTGAGCCACAGCTGCAGGCACCACCCAGTGCCTTGCTAGAAAGCAGAAAGCAGGCTACCACACAATAACTCATCAAAGGAAATGTCAGAGAACCAACTCCATCAGTCATAACTCAATCCCATGAGTTACCCACAGTCTAATGTGTACAGCAGTTAATGATGTGAACTCATCCACTGGGATTCCAATCTAGGCTCTGTTGCTTACAACCTGTAACGTTGTGTTACACTTTAGATCTAAAATGTGCCCCATCGCTTCTCAGCTTTTTGGCTAAGATCAAGTGTAAAATGCCCCCGCTAAGTTTCATGGGGCCAGAGGTGGGGCTTTTGGAAAGTGGTGGGTTATGTGAGCCTTATACTCATCAGAGGATTAGCGTGTTCTCACTGGCTTGAACCACTGGTGGTTACCTGTTTATTTAACATCAGAGACTGGAATTCAAATCAGAGCCACCCAGCAGCAAGAAATACAAATTACAGCCCCATCATTAATGTGTTAATTCACTGATGTTCATAGCTGAATGTGTTCTGAGAAGGTGGGGCCCAGTTGGAGCTAATGGATCATGCCTTGGAAGGGCAGACATCTCCCCGCCCCTCTGGCTGTTCTTGATACTGCTTCCAGTAGCGTGAGATGAGCAGCTTTCTTCTCTATGATGCTCCTGCCTTGAAGCCAGCAGACTATAGACTGAAACCTCCGAGGCTGTGAACAAAGAGATTTCTCCTTGTTTAAGTTGCAGGCATCAGGTATCTTGTCTCAGTATGAGAAAGCTGACTAATACATCTTGGGAAATATATTTAATCTCTTTGTGTGTCAATCTATCTATGATAAAATGGGCATTATGATGATATCAAGTTAAGCAGGTTGCTCTGAGGCTAAGTTTTAGAGCAAGGCTGCCTGCCACATAGAAAGGATTTATCCTAAGTGAACCACCCTGTGCTACTGCTTCTGTGGTTATGCTTTGGGAAGCCAGGTACATGATGAGCTTTAACTTCCCATGATGCTCACACAAGGGCTAAAGGAACAGAACAAAGGCCCTGGCAGTAGCCCAGAGTCGGTGAGGGACATCCAAAGGCAGGCTGGGAAAGAAGCCACTCCACTGCTAAAGGCTGGGTGTTAGCTCAGCCTAGCAACACTACAGAAGCTGCAACTGAGACAGAGATCAAAGGTTAATAGACACAGGCCCAGAATATGGATCTTCACCGGAGTTCTTGATGTGGCTGACCGTGAAAATCTCCCCAGATGAGGCTCATTAAAGGAGACCACAGACAGTCACACCTTGGAACTGTCATCATAACAGCTGGGTGAGGACAACAGGTCTCCTGATGACAGACCACAAATGTGCCCTGTAGCATCACCTAAGAAGGACTCTTGCCAAGCTGAAACTTGGCCCACAATGCCTCCTGACCAAGCTACCAGTTTTCAGGAAGTACAAGAGACAGAACAAGTTAAATCTCACCACAGAGACCCAAGACACAGGATGCATTATGCAAAGCACTACGGAGCAAATAGCTTCATTTTATCAATAAAGTAGAAAGGGGAAGAGAGAATCCATATGGAATAAGCAAAACTGAAGAAACACGACAAAGTGCGGCAATATGAAATATTAAAAAGTTATTTTGAGGAAACGTGAAATTTGAATATGGACTGGATATTAAATGATACTCAGTAATGATTTTCATTCTTTTGGGCATCACGCTTTGCTGCATAACAAACCACAACTTAGTGGCTCAAATCCGAACACTTTATTCTGCGATCGGAATTGTGCTAAACTGGACAGTTCTGTCAAGTGCGGTACTATCTGAGGTCATCGGTCAACTGAGAGCCTGCAGGAGCCGGAACACTCAAAGGCAAGGCTGAAGCCCTGCATCTCTCTGGGTCTCTCTCTCTCTCTCCCTCCATGTAGTCTCCATGTTGCCGCTGTAGCCTAAGACCCCCTGCATGACCACTGGACCCTCAGAGGGAAGAGGTAAAAGCCCTAAAACCTGTCACAACCTGAATTTGGAAGGTGAGAAGAGCAGTACTAGAGCAGTTGACTTTTATCTGGGAGCTGGACAAGAAGGATGAGCAGAACCCGATTCTGTAGTAGGTGGGTGGTGTCTGGGTCCAGCCCTGACTCCTGGCAGCCATATTTTCCTTGGGTGCATCAATTCCCCACTGTAACAGGGAGTGAAAGCAGACAGGGTCACTGGGAATGACCTTGTATAGCACAGAGGATGCGTTCAGCCACCAAGGATCTACCAGATCTGGAAGCATCACTGTAGAGTTTTCACATGAGCTTCCCTGGAGAGCGGTCACGCTGTGTTCAAGGTCTCCAAAATCTGAGCACTCTAGGGACTAGAGGCGTGGCTCACTGACAGAATGCTTCCAAGGCATATGAGGCTCTGAAATTGATCTCTAGCACCAAAACTGGAATACAACCAAATGAACACTCCGCCCTACCTAGCAGGTGTCACAGGGGTGCTGGCTCCCAAGGCAGGCTCAGAACTGCCACCAGGATGACCAGGGAGGACACGGTAAATGCTTTGCCTGACGAAGTGCAGGGTGGGCTGCTTCCTCACGGCTGGGCCATCTGGACTCCTCTTTTCCTGCACAGCTCAGGCCTGTGGGTGACCACTCTGTTGCAAGTGTTTGATCAACACAAAGAAGTGAACCTGTGGGATCTACAGGTCCAGGGGAGCAGTGAGCGCATGGGGGGGTACAGGAGCCTGAGCCCCAGGGCTCACTTTTTTAGTAGTGAGGCGAAATAGGGGCAGTGAGGATGAAGCAGACTTTCCCACATCCATGAGGCCCTGAACAGGTGCAGCCACATGAGAACAGCAGCCTTGGTCTCGTCTCGACCCTGGGGCCTGAGTAGGACTCCTGAAGCTGGGAGGAGCTGGAGGAGAGCAGCGCTGGAGGTGCCTGGGATTCTGGAGCAAAACAATCCTGCTGTGGGCTCAGTGGAGAGGTGAACATGGTTGCCCAGAGCACAGGGCTGGGCTGTAGCACAGGATGGAGCAGGCAGGCAGCAGGCTGGGGCAATGGGTAATGAAGCTCGGGAGAGCAGCTGGGGGAGTCCGGAAGCCTGCCTGAAATTCCTTCCCTCCATCCGCCTCACCTTCCCACATACTTCCTGTGTGTCAAGGTCGGAGCTGGGGTCTGGCTGCAGAAATGAGCAGGAAACTGACTTTCCCCAACTGACATCGGGGAGGAAGACACAGCCCAGCCTCAGGGATCTGGAGTCTGGGAAAGGCATCTGCTGGGCTCGGGGGCATCTGCCACAGGGCTGGGGTTTGTGAGGCCACCGTGATGTGCTATGCTGTGAGTCTTCTTACCACTCTGTGAGGAAAAGGCTATTATTTTAACTTATGTCAAGAAAATGGGGGTTTGGTGTGACGGTCAATTTTCACACATTAATTTAGCTGGGCCTTCGTGGCCAGATAAGTGGTTAAACATTATTCTGGATTTTTCTGGACAGACTTTTTTTGGTGGCGGGTGGTGAGATTAATATTTAAATTGATGAACTTTGAGTAAAACAGATTGCTCTCCATAATGCGGATGGGAGTCATCTAATCAGCTGAAGGACTTCATAACACAAAGAGTGACCTTCCCCTGGCAGAAAGGAATTCTGTTCACACGTGTCATCTACAAATCTTCTCTCAGTCTCCAACCTCTTGTCCACCCTGCAGATTTCTAATTCACCAAGTCTCCCACCACATGAGAGTATCTCCATCTCTCTCGCCCCCTCTCCCCTCCTTCTTTTCCTCTGCCCACATCACCTACATGCACACAAATACTTACATTCTCAGTTAGCCCCTTCACACCCACAGAATCCCCTCATCACAGATCAAATCTTTTTTTTTTTTTTTTTTTTTTTTT
>NW_022900941.1:3213953-3242042 GCF_012274545.1 Fukomys damarensis | reverse complement strand
TTTTTTTTTTTTTTTTTTTTTTTGGTACCGGAGATTGAACTTGGGTCCAAGGCAGGCCACTGAACTGCTGAGCTAAATCCCCAGACCAAATCTATTTGTTTTTTTAAAAATTGCATCTGTACTGAACATGTACAGACTTTTTCCTTGTTATTATTTGTGTCATTATTTCCTAAACAATACAGGGTCCCAACCATTTACAATGTGCAGAAGATTTAGAGAGTGCAGAAGTGTGGTGTCGTTTTACTGAAGGTCCTGAGTGTCCTTGGGTTCTGGTATCATTAGTGGACTGGGAACCAACACTGCCATGGACACCAAGGGACAACTGTATGCACACACATACACACACACACACACTCACACACACACACTCACGTACCTTCTGCTCCTCAGGAGAACCTAATACACTGAGAAGCTAAATTCTGTGCCACAGGAGTCCAACAGATCTGAATCTGGGATGTCTTGAAACCCTCTTAGCTGTCCTGGTACACAATGAACTCTCCACTTATCCTTGGAGAAAGAGAGAAAAGAAAGAAAATATCAAAAAGTTAGTTCGGTCAAAAAAAATTTTTGTCCTTTATTTGAGACAATTATTTCCTTTCTTAGTGTCAGAGTGCCCTCTCTTTGGAGAAATGCTGAGCTATAGTTAGCAATAATTAGCTCTTTTAATCTCCTGATTTGGAAAATTTAACAAAGGAAATTCCTTTTAATGAATTCATTTTTTTTAAATGTCACTGGATTGTCCAAAAACGGAGTGGGCCCTGCCCGCAAATGGTGCGCCCCCTGGTGTTCATGCACTGGAGCAGCCACAGAGGGTTCAGACACTATCCTCGGTCAGGGTGTGGCGCGGAAGAAGCACAGAGCCTTTCGCTGTGCTCCAGGCAGCAAAGACCTGAAGGCTGTGCATCTGGGTAGCCACGCTGCTCGGGAAGGCTCCTCCACGTACAAGAGAACCCGGGAGCCTGCACCCTGCAGCTGAGCAGAAATCACTCGCCCTCGAGAAACCTGCTAACCTCAAAACTCCATTTAAGAAGATTAGCTCACGGGGTAAGATCAACTTCTTTCATCACAAAAAATAAGCCTCCAAACAAAGGAAATGTTTTGGACAATTGCTTAGCAGTCTACATAGGCTGACAATACTCTGTACACCCTCTAGTGTTCCCCAGCAGACAAGTGCATATGCACCCAGTGATATCTTTAGACACAGCCACCTCAGAGTCGTAAGATCTGCAGACCCACTGTTCATCCACAGAATGGGTGTCTTCCTTGTGTGTTTGTGTAAGGCAGCACCGCCGGTGATGAGCCACAGCTCCTGCCCACAGCCCAGGAGGAGTCTACTGCAGAGACACAGAGCCGTAGGCCAATGTCAAGGCCCTGATCCCCCCTTCTTGTTCCGTCTCTGCACTGTCTTTCCCACCAGGCTGGGGCCTCATGGGGGATGGGGACCATCCCTCCTTTTATTTTCATTCTTGACTCGTTCCTGAACAGCTACCTTTGGGAACAGTTCCTGACGATTTGGTACTCTCTACCTTAATGAACAGCTCCCTTTCTATGTCCCCAATATGTTCCATTCATCTTTGTACCCTGTTTATTGGGGAGATTAAACTCATTTTAATACTAGTCTGCTCCTTGGGATGGAAATGAAATCTTTCATATCTGTAATGACTGACTTACAGGAACTGAGCCTAGGAAAAAGCTGAAGAGTTTGTTGAATGAATGAATGTTGAGGAACCAATCCAACTCCTAGGAGAGGAATCTGAGAGCCAGAAAGGAATCTAAGGAAGAGGTTAAGAGGTTGACTTGGCTGCTTTGCAAGATGCTGCAGCAGGATGTTTGGTCTTGGGCTCACCTCTGCTGGGCTCTCTTCCTCTGGTCAGTCACAGTGGCCACAAGGATCCTCACCTGACACACTGACCCCGGTAAGTTTACTAGCTGATAGTTTAGAAACAAGACCCAGGAACTCTCTAGACTTTGCAAAATCACAAGAAGAAAAATGATAATTAAAAAGTTTTCTTTTCAAACAAAAATTCCCATAGCACAGGATACCTGGTCATATTCAAGTGAATAAATTGTCCAAAGCTCCCAAAAGCTACATTGTACCATAGTGCCTATCAAGAATAAGAACTTGCTTAAATTTCCCACGTTTCAGTTATCTTTCATTGCATGACAAACCATCACAAACCTTGGTGGCTTAAAATTATCACATTAGCTCAAATTTCTGAGTGCCAGCCATTTGGCCTGGGCTTGAATGGGATGGTCTTCTTCTGCTAGTGTTTCCTGAGTCAGCCAGCAAGGGATTCAACTGGCAGATGCTCAGAACTGCCTCCCATCTATCTGGCAGTTGACACTACTGGTGGATTCAAGGACCTCAGCTGGAAGGGTCATTGTCACGAACCAGCGATGCAGAGCACTGTCCAGCAGTGCCTCAAACCTGAAAGAGCAGCGGGGTGGAGATGGGGCAGAGAGAAAGGAAGGAGGCCAAGAGTCTGATCAAGGCGATGTTTATTGCAGGCAGGCATCAGCCTTTTAAAGGAAAGACCGAACTATTATGGGCTAGGATTACCATAGTAACCTCAACACCCACTCCACGGGAACGAGGGTTCACACGGGAAAGAGAAAGCAGGCTCAAGAAAAACAAATTAACAACACTTGCAACTAATAATCATGATTCCCACAATAGGTGGAGGAACTTAACAAAATGGAATTACAACACCTGACTCCTACAGCTCTTTGGCTGTCCGAGTTTCTCCCGTGCAGGGTCAAAACAAGTTTAACACGTGCAGTCCTTAAAAAGGAACAAATGTTGTCTTTCAAAAAGCCAGTGGGCCATGGCTGGCTTCCCACAGGTCATCCTGGTCCACGTGAGATATATAGATACAGATATAGATTAGATATAGATGCTGTAGCAAATTCAATAAGCTTTGTGCATGGTTTCCCAGAGAAGGTCAAACCAATGAGAACAGAGGCTCTAAAGTCTCTTGAGGCCCAGCTCAGGAACTACGCAGCACTTCTTCCACTTGCTTCGGGACACATGGCCAGCGTGGAGCTCATGTCAGAGGAGACTGCTCTGGTGCATGTGTAAAGGACACGGAATATGGCAAGAAATCTTCCACACAAAGCACCTACAGGAGGCATTGCTTGCCTGTTCTACGTATCAGCCCTTGGCTGTTTCCATAAAATAGGTACCATCTATAATTGCAGCCACTCAAGATAATGAGGTCCCCTTAGCACTGAAACGAGAAAGCCGTGGGAGCTACAACCTGGAGGTTGGAAGTGAAGGATTTGGATTAAAGCCCGCTGAGTGGCAGATGTAACCAACACAGATTTAGTCGGGGGCATATGAACATGTAATTGAAAAAGCAGACCCAAGAAAGATATAAACATGAGAGTCAACACAGATGATGTTTAAAAACACAGGACTAGATAAGCTCCCTGAGAGAATGAATAAGTACAAGAAGTGGCCGGGCCAGGGATTTTGCTCAGTGGCACCGTGCCTGCCTCACAAGTGCAATGTCCTGAGTTCAATCCCCAGTAATAGAAAAAAGTGGCCATAGTCTAGACCTGGAGCAATCCTACAGTAAGGCATCAAAGAAGGAGAAGTTAACCAGGAGACTGAGGGAGAGTGTCTCCTGATGGGTGGGTATATTCTGGTAGTATTCTGGAAACAAAAGGACAGAAAACATACGCAGAAAGAGTAACCAACTTTGTCAAATGCCATTTATAAATCAAATGAAAGACATTTAATTTTTACATGACAAAAGTTTGCCTCTATCTAGATGAGTTTGCATTGGTGATGACTTTTTAGATACAGCATCAAAACACAACACATGACATAAACAAAAACAGTGGACTATAGTAACTTGAAATACTTCTGTTCCATGAAAGACACTGTTGTAAGAATCAAAAATAGGCCACAGACTGTGAGAGATTTGTAAAACACAAATCACTTAGAGACTTGTATCCAAAATATACAAAGAATCCCTAAGATGCAACCCAATTCAAACAAAAACCTAAGCAAAAAAATGGACAAAAATCTAGCAACCTCTTTCCTTGCTGTGAGAATGAGACCGGTAGGGTCACTTTGGAAGACTTTTTGGCAGATTTTCAGAAACCTCTACATAGTTTAACCATGCAGTCTAGAAATTACACTCATAGATATTTACCAACTGAGTAGAAAACTTATGATAATATAAAAACCTGTGTATGAATTTTTATAGCAACTTTATTCAGTGGTTGAAAATTTGAAGTGACCGAGATATTCTTCAATAACAGAATGAATCACAAACTGCTGTATCTCGAAAGAAATGAGACATTAAGTTATAGGTGAGTCTTAAATACACATCAGGAAATGAAACGGTTCTGAAAATGTTACATAGTATGTTATTCCAACTATAGGACAGTGCACAAAAGGAAAATGATGGTGCAACCAGAAGTCCAGTGGTGGCCAAGACTGGAGGAGAAAGCAAGGTTGAATGGGCAGAGCACAAGAATGCTTTTAGAGCAGCAAAATAATGTATATGATACTAAAATGAGATACACATCAGCAAGTATTTGTCAAAACCGACGGAATTTAAAACAGAGAGTAAAGCCTTAATGTGTGCGATTTTTAAAACAATCAGGAGGCTGAGTATTCAAAGGGTACAAATGCAGACCATGACAAAAGAGCCTATCTTGCACATGTATGAAATAACCTCACTGAAAGTGGTGAGGATAAAAAGTGTGACCTAAGTAATTTTGGACATGAGTGGAGTCTGAAAATAAAGGTGAAGTGCATAGAAAAGCTGGTTGATAAAGCTCTCCCCCACGGGGCACTGATGAACAATGATGGCACTGCTATGCACGTCTGCTGGAATAGAGGAAGTAATAAGTAAGGGATGAGCGGCGCAGTGAGCCAGGTTCCTCAGCGCGGGAGCGGGCTTTTACAGGCAAGCCAGGGAAAGAGAAAAAAGGATCCAAGTGGCAATGGATTAGTCAAAGAATCAGCATGAACGCACGGCTAGTTTAGCTTCGATGTAGATGTTACCTATAGAAAACGTATTATGTTCACACATGTAAACAAGTTAGTGCACCTGCGTGTATATCCTTGTTCTGCCTGCTGAGAAGGCCCAGAAACAATGCTGTCCAGGGGCAGTGAGGACACCTAGCATCCAGATCTTGGTCTCTTCTAATAGCATCCTCCAACAAGAAGAACCAGAGCTCCTTAAATAAATGCAGACTCTAGGACTGGAAGAAAAACATCCTGTAGGGCCAGAAATAGCTTACAGTACCGGAAAGTAAGGAAGTCTTCAAAAACAATCAAACAACAAAACAAAACCAAAAAAGCCCACATTGCTAGTAATGTGCCAAAGCATCACTTTAAAAATGATTGATTTCATTTTCTGTGAATTGTGTCTCAGTAGATTGTATTAAAGAGTGACCCAGGCCAGGGATCTAGCTTGGTGGTTTCATCACCTACCTGCAAGCGCAAGGACCTGAGTTCAATCCCCGGTACCAAAAAATAAGTAAATAAATAAATAGTGACCTGGAAGATCCCCGTGCAGACAGAATTGCTTGATATCTTGCCTGTGTGCAGGACACAAGGACCTACACAGCATAGAGCCAACACCGTACAGAACTAAATGCACACGTGCACACACAGAGATAAGCCAGAAATCTACATAAGACCTGTAATGTTCTGGCTGCGATTCCACAGTACAGTTTCTCAGGACATCTCGACATCTCTTTATGTTCTTTCTTGAACTGCACGTGAAACTACAATCTAAAGTTGCATGTTAGAAAACCCCTTTTCTCAGCTGTCATGACCCCCAGCCTGGGGGCTGGTCAGGAAGCTACAGAGGTGGTCTGGCCAGCTTCTCTCCAAGTGGGGCGCAAACCTTTAAAACCTCACCACCCTCTACGCTGGTGACTGCTCATTTGATATTGCCATGATTTTTCTTGAATTGTCCAGTTTTATATTTTCCTCTATGCTGGAGGATTAGCTCAAGCTCAGTTTATTGTTGCCTCTTTCACAATCCAGTATTTTAATACAGGTCAATAGTAGAGCTTAACCCATCCTGGCCAGAAGGACAAGTCATCTGCCGCCTTCACACTTAGTACTGGGAGAGAGAGGAAAAACACTATTTCTTATATTGTGCCAATTCCTCACCCAGGGTGAAACAAAGTAACAGGGGCATATTCCCGTGTATTGTGTCTCAGCAACAAGAAGGTGAGGAAAGCAGCATGTATATAATGTGTTCAAGAGCAGTAAAGAAAGCTGGTTATTCAGTGGCTTTTCAGCCTGCTGCCTCCACTGCGGGATGGAAAAGACTGCTCAACTTAAAGGCTACAGTTTAACTGCCCCGAGACCCTGGGAAACCTCTTCCTCTCTCCTGACCTTACTTCGCTCATTTCTACTCTGCAGAAGTTAATTCCGTTCCTTCTGAAAGTTGCCTCCAGCTCTAAAGCCCATTTCTACTTGTCTGCTGTTACACACCCTCACTCTCTCGCTCACCAGCTTAGTAATTTAACCCTGTGAGCCCCACCAAATAGCATCTCCAGCTCTGCAAACTACTGCGAAATAAATAACAAGTAGGCTGCTGGAATTTTGATAGGGAAGGGTATTGTATCTATAAATCAGTTTGAGAACTAGCATCCAGCTTTTGAATCTTCTCACCTGTGTACAGCATTGATCTCTCCTTATATTTAGATATTTAATTTCTCCTAGCAATGTTTTATAGTTGTCAGGATATAAGCCCAGCTTTTTTCCAGTTCATTTCAAATATTTCAAATTCATCTCGTTTTTTGTTATTCAAAGATATTTTTCTTTCGCTTTCTAGTTGTTCATTGCTGTTCTGTAGTGATGCAATTAAGTTTTGCGTATTAATCTGGTATCCTGCCAACTCGTGAAACTCAGCTATTAATTCTAGGGCTCACTTGAGTTATTTTACCTTCATTAAAGGTAATTCTGTTTCCTCTCCAATCTGGAGGCCATTTATTTTGTTTTCGTGGCTTACTGCTCTCATAAGAACCAGCTAGATCCAAGGAACTTTCACCTGTGTCCTGAGACAGGTGTCACTTTCCCAAGTGAGATTTGGGGACAGCTCCGTGAGGAGGGATGGTGAAAAGTACCCCTGGAGTCAATGAGAATTTCACCGAGGGCCTCCACTGTGAGGGAGCTGGGCCCTGTAGAGCCCTGGTGCCGACGGATAGAAGATTCTTAAAGCACGGACACCTGATTAATTCAGTCCCGTGCAGACAGTCATTGGGCTCTGAGTTTAATTCAAAGATCAAGGTGCAGTCAGAGTAGCCCCTGTTATCAGTGTGTGATTCACCTGCAAAGACTCTGTAACTTGGTATTCCATTAGGTGACAATGACAGCTGACTGAATAAAGCCCCTGCTTTAACACCAAAATTATATGGAGTTTGCTTATGCAATTATTTTATCCTATTTTTCCAACCCGAGGCACAAAGGGTGGGACTCCATGCCACAGAGCTTTCCACTGTCAAACAGTCTGCCTGCCGGGATCAGGAGGCAGCCCAGCCCTGCACAGCCAACCCCTCCATGGCTACAGTCACCGGATGGGTGCCCGCCCTGCTACCCAGGCACACCAGAGCGCCACTCTCACGCAGAAGCCTCAACCCAGCCCACCCAGCCTGGCACCGGAGCTGAAACCAGCAGCGTATTCTGACCCAGGGCTTCCCAGCCTCCTTAAATGCCGAGCTCCTCAGAGCCCACTCACTCTGACTTCGGCCTCCGAAGCCAACGCTCCTTTACCAGGGTGTCACTCAGCCCCAGGCACCCCGGGCTGCGACACAAGTGACCTTGGCCGATGTCGGTTTACCAGCTGCCCCCTCCAGGGCTCCTCCTGTCTCCTCTCAAGGCTCAACCCTTCCCAACCCCTGTGCTCAGGGCCCACTGACCAAAAGCAAGTGCAAGCAGGCAGTGGGGACTGTGTGGCTCACGAGGAAAATGGTTTTTATCTTCTGCTGGGCTGTGATTCCTCCACCTACGCTCCCTGCTACCAGGCCAGAAGAGCAGTAAGTAGAGGGAAACGAAACCACGCCTAAGCCCCAGCAAAGAAACCTTCCCCATTCCCACCAAAGGCCTCTGCTCTAGCAAAATACACGCGGTTCCCCTAGACTGTCTGTCGCATCCCACGCAGGGAGAGGCTGGCGGATGTAGCATCAGGCCCGTCCCCTTCACCGAGGACCTGAAGCAGCACTTGAACCGTCAGCGCTTGCGCCCCAAGTTCTCTCTCCAGCTCTCACTCCCTACGCCCCACTCCCACTACAGGTGACAGTGCTGTCCTGGGTAGAGTCCAGTCGGAGTCCTTGCTCAAAGCACAGCCCTCCGGAGACAGCTGACTTCTTCAGAGTGTGGGGTCCTCGGGCTGGGTGTGAGGGAGGGATCCCCGGGGGCTGCCACCCCGCCTCCAGTCCGAAAGCGCACGCTGAGAAACCGAAATGCCACCCACTTTCTCTCCTTCCCCCGCAGCGAGAATGGCGTTTTAAATCCCAAATCGTCACGAGAACCACTCCACAGCCGCGAAACGAAAACATAAATCCCTGCTTCCTGTCGGTTGACACTGGGGGGGGTCTCCTGTGGCTTGCACAGCAGGAACTGCTCTGTAATTATGTCGTCCTTAATAGACTAATGCACGCTGAGATTTTCCATTGCAATGGAAAGACTAATATTGACTATCTTTCTTCCTCCTCTATTAAAAATACATATTTATCCTTCTCTTCAGATTCTCCAGGAAACTAAGGGATTAAACAGTTAAGCAAATGGCCCACCTTAGGGTCTCAGTGTTTCCGTCTTTACAATGAGAAAAGCAAGGCGGCTGAGGGGCCGAGGAGGGCTGCTCGCTCCTGCAGGTAGCACTTGGGTGACCCTGGGCGCTCAGAAGTTCATTTCTGCCCTTTGCTGCCGTCTTCCCAGGCAGGCAGAGCGGGAGCAGCCTCTTCTCTGGCCGCATGGCAGATACAGACCCCTAGGGGAGCCGTCAGGTATCGGGGTCACCAGGAAGATGGCTGGGTACTCCTGCTTTTTTGCTGCGGAAGGCTTCCGGCCGCTTTCCCCCTGAGGAGACAGGCCTGCTTACTATTTGAGCTTCACTTCATATAAATATAAAGTATATTTACCCGGTTTCCTATACGCTGCGTTGCCCAAGTTGCTATCATCACGCCAATCAGGAACCGCTTCTTTACCAAGCCTTGCTCCTCCGCGGAGAAAAGCTCATCACAATAGCCCAGGAGTTTGGGTCATGCCGGGCCCACAACAACTGGCTTCGTCGGCCGCCGCGACCGTCACGGTGACCCACGGATCAGTCCATTTTCACTGGTAAGGATGGCTCCACCGCCCTTACCTCAAAATGTCAAACATAAAGGCCAACCTTCGACAAAATCATCGTCTTATTGCTCTCCAGCCATGTCTGTATCTCTCTGTATATATTCATTTTAAGTAGGTTCAAACATGTTTGCTTAACTCAGTTTTTTGGCTTTGCTATTTGTCTGGTTTTTTGTTTGTTTGGCTTTTGGTTTTTTGCACCAGGGATCGAAATCGGGACCTTGTGCTTGTGAGGCAGTGGCGACATCACTGAGCTAAATCCCCGGCCCTAAACTAAGTTTTTCAGTAAAGTCAGACCCAAGCATTGACAAAGTGTGAAACAGCATTTTGCTGTACACTGCTTTCCTTCTATTTCTTTCACTCTTCTTTAGTGGATATCAAGATATATTTTCAATATCTTTATCAGTACATCTTTGTAGTACATCATGGTTATTCTCCTCACGGGGAGTTTCTCAATCATTTTAACCCCTCTTCTCCTTCCCCCTCCGTGCATTTTTTTCCACTGTAGTTATGGTCAAGGCCTTATTGACTTTTTAAAACATCATTTGTACAGGTGAGTGAGTCTATCTATAAATTTCCTTCCAGGAAAGGAAATGTTACAACGTATTTTGTACACAGGGATACTGGTGCTGACTGTGGATAAGCCCTGTTCTCTCTTAGGCTGTCCCCGAGCATTCTGCGGTGTAAGAAAGCTCTGAGTTTAATTCAAAGATCAAGGCCTGGTCAGAGCGGCCCCTGTTATCAGTTTGTGAGGACACCTGCAAAGGCTGGGGTTGGGTGTGATCGCAGATCACCTAGCGTGGGCTGAGGGGCCTGCGTGAGTGACACACACTAAAGGTCGGGCTGATCAGAAGGCCGAGGGCTGGGAGCCTCGGGTCTTAGCACGGGGACCCTGGAGTCACATTCTACATTCTCCACACGGCGTCTCATGCACAAGGGAGACCGTTGCACACAAGTTTTGGTTTCTCCTGTGGCAGAATCTTGGATCGCAGTCAGAAAGGGTAACCCACAGCTGTGTTCATATAAGGAAGTCAGTCCAGGGCTCACTTCAGCAGCACATATACTAAAAAATAGGAAGTTAGTCCAGCCCTGTGACCAGGACTTATGCCGCAGTTGCCTCAGTGGACCCTACCCTTCCTGCTCGGTCATCTCATGGGAGCTCAAGAAGGTTGCAAAAACAGTGGCCAAACAATTGTGCGAGTGACTGTCAGGGCAGCGCTGAGTCAGGGCTCCTCTCGGGGGGGCTGTGGCCACTGAAGGCTGTGCAGTGTGCAGGGCCTGCCTGGCCCCCGGAGGAGCCCTCTCCTCCCACCTCAAACCCCACCATGCTGCTCTGGAGCCCTCTGCGGAGGGAAAGGTGGATGTCACTTTCCAGAGAGAGGCGCCCAGGTACAAGGCCCCGGAGCCAGGACCCTGCAGCCATCCTGGGAGGAAGCTGCCCGGTCCACCCGGCTGCTTTCCCATCCACAGGGCTGGGCTGGCCCTGAATCTGCTGGGATTCTCTCTCCTGGGTCTTGCTGTCTAGAGGACTCAACAGCTAGCTTATCCTGTAGGCAAATTTGGGAGCTTACATGGGCTCCAGGTGGCAGAAACAGGATGAGGAAAGCAGGCGTGGCACCTGCTCTCACATAGGTCAAGGTCTGAGAGAGTAGGCACAAGCGGAGGAAAAATCATATAAATGGTGTGCAGTCACAACAGATCATGAATACTCTTTCAGATAGAATGGGAAGGGAAAGAACATCAGGAAAGATTTCCTTGGGAAGCAGTGCTTGAGCTAAGAGTTGAAAGTTGGGTAAGATTTAACTCTGAGAAATGGAAGGGAAACTGGTAGTGGAGGGCAATTCAAAAAGTACCACAGCTATGCAAAGGCCCTGTGGTACACAGGACAACATCACGTTCAGTAGTTCTACAGGCCAATGTGGAGGAATGGGGTATATGGGAGGGAAGAAAGGGGTAAGTGAGGCTGGGCAGAAGGTTTTATATATACTATGCAAATTTTGTTGTTAAAGGCTTTGTCTTAAGAGTGATGGGAAATCATGCCAAAGGGTTCCAAAGAGGAGGAACACGGAAAGCTTCACATTTTAAAGCAATCACATCCTCCTGAACCTGTGCACAAGGCTGCTGGTGCTGGGCCAGAAGGGGTGGCTCTGAGCTGATCTGGAAGCCTGAGAGTTATCTATGTCCAGCCAGGTAGGTGTAATGCCACTTGAGAATGGCCACTGGGGAAACTGAGGCCACAGCAACACACCCAGCCAAAAAGGAGCTCTTCCTGGCCCTACAGGACCAGGCACGGCCGCAGATCAGCAGCTACTGAGCAACTCAGGTTTTAGGACTTACGACTGCTCAGAACCAAGGGAAGCCAGCCCCACGTGTGTCACAGCTACTCACCGTGTGACTTGGGCAATTGAATGAACTTCTGCAGGCCTCAAGATCTCAGCCCTAAAAGCAAGACCTCTGAGGCTTGGGCTGGAGGTTAAGAATAATCCCTGCACCACGCCTGGAACGTTAGCCACACTCAGTCAACCATACCTCCTTCCTCTTTGCCACAATGAGCAGCTGGTGACTGGCACTGCTAGCCCCACAGTGCAGCTGAAACTCAGAGGAGTCAGGGAAGGGCTGAAGGCCACCAGCCAGCTCGTGGCTGATCTCAAGGGAACGAGGGCTCTTGTCATCACTGTCATGAGCTGCTGGTGCCACAGATGCCTGTGTTTGCCAACACTTCAGCCGGCATGCAGGCAGGGCCAAGGGACCGAGCCCAGGCCACACAGAATGCTGTGAGTGGGACGGAGGGGAAGTAACTAGGGACAGGCTTGCTGCCTGGACTTCCAAGGCAGGCGCGGTCGATCAGAACAGCGGGAAGTGAGTCCTTGGTCTCCTTCCAGCCTCACTGCACCCCTACAGCCAGCTGAAGCTGTGCCGGGCCCGGGCCATGGTGTGCCACAGAGCAGCGCTTACCTTCTTATGGGCCACACTCCTCAGTGTCTCCAGGAGAAGCCCCTGGGCTGCCTTTCTGCAGCCATAATTTCACCCCTTAGATGCAAATCTCTCCATGATTTCCATGTGCAGGCGCCATGCAGTGCCTTCCACATATTAACGTGATCTCGTGAAACCCTGGAGAGAACTTTTCATTGTCCTCACTTTACAGATGGAGCAGCTGAGGCCCCGCTTAACCAGGGAGGTTAAGTGACTTGCACGCACACACACACACACACACAGCTAGTAAGTCGAAGTCCTTGGATTCAAATCCAGGCCATCTAGACCCAAAGTTGCAAAATTTTTAAATAGTTTCAAATTTTCAGAAAAGTTACCAGAATACTGTGAAGAACCTTTCCATACTAGGACTAGTGATGAACATTCGCCCTGTTTTTGTTTTACCAGTCTCTGTCTCTCCCATAGCGATGTGACTATTTTAGAATATGTTGCCAACTCTCCTCTTTACCCCAAGTGCTTCAGCTGGCAAGTCCCAAAAGAGCTCCATCCACGTATGTATGCAAATTGTATCAGTCAGGTACAATTTTTTCTACGCTACATACTTTATTAAATCTTGCCAAATAATATTTTCTTCAGTGACTTTTTCTTGTTCAAAACTCATGTTTCCTTTAATGTGGGACTATTTCTTGGCCTTTGTTTTTTATTATATTGATGTTTTAAGAGTGCAGAGCGTTTTTCTTTCATCAGAACTTCCTGAACTCGAGTTTTTTTTTTGTCGCTGTTTTTTCATAATTAGATTCTGACTGTGCCTTTATCTCAGGAGGTCCCAGAAACAATGCGCTCCTCCTGCCTTACGTCAGGAGCCACGTGATGTTGACTTGCCCCATTGCTACAGATTATGACTTTCCTCACTCGGTTAAGGTGACATCTGTCAGGTTTCTCCACAGCAAAATTGCTGTTTTTCCCTCTGGAATTAGCACATCACCTGGGGGAGACTCTTTCAAAGGACACAAATGACCTTCAAACCTCCTCCCACAGCCTTCGCCTCCATCCACTCTTACCGGTGCCCGCAGAGGCCAAGGGAATCCCCACACCATCATTCTTTCTGCATCTGTCACTCGATTTCCTGGTTCCCCCGTTCATCCGTGTACTGACCACAGGGACTCATGGCCTCTTACTGTTTTCACGCGTTCCCCTTCATCACCATCACTATTTGTCTTGATGCTTGAATCATACTGGATGTGGCCAGTGGACCCCGCTTCTTGTTCCAGGATAGCATCCACCACCAGCTTCCCTTGCATGATGCAGAACAAGGGCTCCTGGGCCTCAGCCTATCGGGGTCGCTTCATTCAGCTCTTAATGCCAGTGTCACTTAAGGGGCCTTCTTGGACTGCCCTACTTCAAGGTGCAGTCCTGGCCTGGATCTCGCAGCTTTTATCCCCTTTATTGTTTTGGGATTTCTTTCTCTTCTTCCTCTTCTTCTTCCTCTCCCTCTTCCTCTTCTTCTTCCTTCTCTTCCTCTTCCTCTTCTTCCTCTTCTTCCTCTCCCTCCTCTTCCTCCTTATCTTCCTCCTCCTCCTCCTCACTTGTCACCCTCTGACTTTGTGCAGATTATACTAATTTGTATTTTCTAGTGTCTGTTTCTTTCCCACAGAATGCAGCCCCATGCAGGCAGAGACGTTTCTGTGCTTATCCACCTCTGTATCGCTTAATCCTACAGCAAGACCTTGCAGACGGCAGACAAGCGATAAACGGGTGCTGAATGACTGAGTGACTTCTATGCAGTCTCAGGCTTCTGTCCTGCTCGGTCTCTGGTGGGCCCTTCTGGGGATGAATGGGGGTATGCAGGAGAGCTCTCTCCGAAGATAAAATGCACTGCTCATTAACAAAGCCGAGTTACACTCATGGGCCGTTCCATCTCCTCCACCCACCCCACACGCTTCACCCGATTGGTCTTGTGCTGTTTCCTCCTCCAGGGTGTCCTCCTCCCCAGCCCCTCCCACTTGCTGTTGCCCTTGCAGAATCAGCCTGGGCCTCCAACCTCCAGGACACAGGGCACACAGCCCCCATCCTTCCGGCCATACGGCCTCTTACAACCCCTGGGTAATATGTCTGTCTCCCTTCCTGTGGCTGAGTTTGCCACACCAGAAATTGTTTCTTAGCCATGAGGCCTCTTTAAAATACCTTCCAAATCCAAGCAGATTTGGTGTTTCTGGGGAGTTCTCAACATCACCCATCCCCGACCCCTTACAAATTCTATGTAGTACATCCAGGATTCTAGTGAGGGTGCACCTTTGGGCCCATAGAACCTCGATGGCTCTGGACCTGCCTTGCTGCTTATCTCGCTGACCTCAGGCCCTTGCCTTTTCCCCACAGTGTCCTGCCACTGGCCTTGGACGAAGCCAAACCCTTGTTTCCCGTATCTCATTGGAACCCTTCCCACATCTCATTGTGATTCTGCATACATCCAACTGATGACGATCAGGCCTGGAAAGCGCTCTTTGCATATTACAGCAGCTTATTCCCTACAGAAGCAGAAAGTGTGCCCTCGTCTGCTACTTCATCCTTGGGTAACTGTTAGATTAAAAATAAGTTTGTAACAGATAGCATTTTTTTACAAAATATTAAGATCTGAGATTTTATCCATTTATTCATTTACTCACTCATTAAACATATGTAAGACATCTATTTATTACTTGCAGTGATAATTGTATGAGTAACACAAAGAATCAATCATGAATCCTGCAGTCAGGTAGCTGATTGCCTGGAAAAATCAAAGCACATAAAAATAACATAAACACAATAATGGCGTAAGATAAATGGTATAAAATAGAACTGAGGTACTGTGAAGACTGAGTCTCATTGAGAAAAATCTATTCATTAAAGAGCTTTGAAAAGTAGACAGCGGAATAAACACGGGTGTAAGCGAAGGAGAGGATGAGAATGTTTGTTCCTTTGTTTGCTTAGTGGTGCTGGGAATTTACCCGTAGGGCCTTCACACTGCTGCACTCCCAGGCCTCTTCCAATTTTCGTCTTGAAACAGGGAAATTCTTTTCTTTTGTGCTGGGGATCGAACTCAGGACCTTGCACTTCAGAGGCAGGCAGCGGAACCCCCGAGCTAAATCATTTTAACTGAGTCAGAATTAGAGAAAGAGAGAGTTGAAGGGGTTCAGAGTTACCCACTGGCCACCTGCTTTCCTTTATGCAAGGACACAGCTCGCGTGTCCGCTGCCCTCCCCTGCAGCACCCACTTCCCCCACAGCTGAACACCAGCCATGCCTGAGGGAGGCAGCACAGCAGGGCTCCATACCGTCAGGGACGGAGCAGGAGGATGTTTGGGAAGGGACCTCTCCCTGTGTATTCTAGCAGCTCCCCTTGCTGAAGCAATAGCAGAAGTAAATTTTCTGCAATTTTTCTGTCTCCAAAACAAACAATATCCGGTTGCTCCCCAGAGATGAAAGACTTCTGGCTACCTAGGTGCAACTTGGGGAGTTAAATACTAAAACAGCTTCACACTTTGTACATTACACATGCACATTTCATTTCTGGGCCAACAAATAAATAAAAACGTGTCCTTGTGAGACCAGACTCAATAGGTATCCCTCAAAATAACAACAAAGAACTCAATCATTTAAAAACATTAGTAAATACATAAGCAGCTATACTATATTAGCAGTGTCTATTATTTATATGAATAAATAAAGCATTAGGCTAATGAAACTCGCACAAAAAACATGCACTGATCTTTTCCTTTTCCTCCTGATTAGATATAGCTCCTTAACATCATCTGCATTGTAAATAATCTTGCTTCTGCCCTGTATATGTCTCCTCCTGCTGTGGTTCCCTTTGCTCACCTCAGCACGCAGGGGCTAAGGTGAATTCCTTCACACCTTTGTTTACTTGCCCGGTCCTGTTAAATAATTCACAGTTCCATGGGGGTGGGGGCTTCCAGGGGCTGCAGAGCAGAGCGGAGTTGTGGACCTAGAAGTGCCAACGCCGCCTCTAATTAAAGTTCCTGCCCAGCGCCGACCCCCTGCCACCCAGGGAACAGGCCCTGATGATACACAGGAGCACAAGCAGCTCTATAAGCATCAGTGCTGGCTCCCTTCCCCCATGCTCCGGCCCATGCTCACCTCTTGTAGAGTGAAACAGCTTATACATGAGACAATTTATGGAAAACTATGCTGACAAACAGCAAAGGCCATTCAAAGTTAAAGAAAGAAAGAAATACCGTGCAGGGATTCCAGTCTCCCTGTCTGGGAGTGCTAAGGAAAATGGAAAGAGTGCTAAGGAACTATGGGTCCACCTCACACATCATTAAACTCACAAGGACTTACTGGGCATGGGCTTCTCCCCCAACTGCTGAGTCCCAGAGCGGCCAAGCGCCTCCTGAGGATGCTCGCAGCTCTGCAATTGACAATCACACTTCCGCTGCCCCAGAGCTCACCCACTGCTGCAGGATGCCAAGTCCTGTCCTGGGGATGCAAAGTCTCACATAGGCCTCTCCGCTCCTCAGGGAATTCGGCTTACTCAGCAAGAGACAGCAAATACAGAGGCCTTGAAACCAAGACAAGCTCTTTCCCACAGAGCCAAGTCAGAGGGAGGAGGTGGAACATCTTGGCCCAAACAGAATGGTGAAGCCTCAGGACTCAGAGATGCTGCTTGAGGGAGAGGTAAGGAGCAATCACTTTGGTGTCCTCAGAGGACGGAGTTCAAGACAGTGGGAGCTGGGAGCTGAAAGCAGAGAGCTGTGGCTGAAGATGGAGGTTGACAGCCGGGTCCTGCACAGCTGCTTACCTAGACTCCAGACCATCAGGGGCAGTAGAGCCAATGCGACCATCAGCAGGGCCTGACTCACAGAGACTGATGGCACTAACCAGGTGAGCCAGGTGTGGGTCCCTGAACAAAACACAAGCAGGCCAACTAACACGTTCCTCCTTCATCTGTGTGAATGGAACAACCACCAAAACAAAGTGTTTTCATTCAACCTACGGCCAGGCGGGCCAAGTTACAGACCCAGAGCCCTCAAAAGGAAGCTGACTTGAAAGGACAGGGAATGAAGCAGAGAGCAATTCTCCTGAAGGAAGGACCGGTCGTTATTCCTGCCCCAAACTGACATCGCTGTTTTCTCTCTCTCTCTCAGACTTGCCCAGAAGAAGCTATGGCCATTCACCAGGGCAACTGCGCACTGGGGGAAGGGACACATTCCTTCCAGGAGCTGCGGATGCTGGCTCTGAACAGACACTAACCCTAGAAGATCTCAACATCACTACGGCCTTCCAGCCAGAGTGGGGACATGCTAGCCGTCGGGTGACCAGTGGAGATTTAGCTCGGGTTCACCTCCCACCCCATCCTGTGAGGATTGCTGCCCCAGTCCTAGAAAGTATAATCATGAGTAGATTTACATACTCCGTAACTGGCAGCTTCCTCACATCAGTCCCTGGACCTGTGGAGAGAGGACTGTCATGCTGGGAGAGGCCAGACGGAAGCCACTGTAACCACCTCTATCTACAGAATAATAAAGGAACAGCAATTGCAGACTCAGGAAAGAAGGAATGTGCAGGTGGAATGATCTCCACCGCATATCCGATAAGCTCACCCATCTGGCCTGTGCAGAAGATAGGTAGATCTTGGGGAACGGTGTGGGGTTATCACAAGCTTAATCAGTGGTGACTCCACGTGTAGCTGTTAGTCTAGAAGTGGTTTCACTGCTTAGTTAAATTAACACATGCCCTGGTGTCTGCTACACTGCTATTGATCTGTGAATGTTTTTTCCCCACCTTACCTTTCAGTAAAGACCTCCAGTTTATGTTCAGCTGGTGAGGCCAGTAGTACACCTGCACTGTCGTACCTGAGGGTGCACCAACTCTCCAGCCCTGACTCATAGGCTCACTTTCTATTCCAAAAGACATGAAATTGGCCCATTACACTGATGTATTATGCCGATGGGACTTTTTATGAAGAAGCAGCTATTACCCAGAAGCATGGATGAAACATTTGTGTTCCAGCCAGTGGGAAATAAATCCACACAAATTCAGTGTTCTCCCACTTCAGTAAAACTTCGGTTGGGATCCAGTGATCTGGGTATATTGAAATAATCCTCCTAATGTGAAGTTCACACTGCTGTATCTAGTCTCCCTTCAACCAAATAGGAGGTGTTATACAGGACTGAGGAAGTTGTACAGGACTCAGATTTTAGAAGCAATGTTTTGCTCTTCTGGGCGTGCTACTCCAGCCTACTCACTGAGCACTCAACACGGCCAACTTTGGGTCCTTGCTGCTCAGTGTTGGTGGTTTGAGGTGTTTGTGGCGGCTAAAGGAAGCTGTTTGGAGCCTTTGGCCTTTGAGAAAGATCTGTTGGCCTACTACTGGGTCTAAATAGAGTCTGGACATTTAATCACAGGTCATCCAGTTACTATGGCAACTCAGCCACTGTCATGAACGGAATGCCATCTAACCCATCGAACTAACACATTAGGCAAGCAGATGAGATAAAATTTGCTCCTGCACCCCTGCCATACCTCCCACTTCACCCTGGCCTCAGCGCTGCTCAAACCCAAGCATTCCCTAGCTTGAGTATAAACACTGGGGTTTTAAATCCTTTCTATGTCAAAGGGGAAAGACTAGAGATGCCTTGCTTTGGTTTAACTCTAATGTCCTACACAGAAGAAACCAGGCCAGGGTCATGGAGATCCATGACTTTGTGTCCATCGAGGAGGCTTCTGGGGTCGGGCAGCTGTGCAGAAGCCACAGCGGCAGCAGGCAGATTCATGCTCCGAGAGTAACTATTGCTGACGACCACATGTGTGGACACAGGGACTGAGGGTGGGCCCCATTAATGACACATTAATACAGTGAAGTTGAAGTGCTTGGGCTCCTGGGACTTTGCCCTTTCCTACGTAGCACTCCCTGCATAGTTGATTTAATGCTGTGCTGGGAGGCTCTCGGAATGATATATTAATTTATTGGCATTTAGATTTATGGGCTTCAAGACATGCTAACCAAATATAATTAAAATTAGCCAAGCTGACCCTTGCTGTGCTCAAGCCTGTAAGACGAGCCAAGAGAATTTATATTTCTCTGCAAACTCAGGAGTGCTTTGGAACTCACCCAGTTTCAGGGCTACTGTTTGGCTTGATTCAGTCAGGGGAGAAGACTGGAAGAGCATATATTAGCCACATTTTACAGCCCTTATTCAAGTTTCAGAGGCATTTTCCTGGCTTGCCTCACAGATTTGATAATGCAGTAGTGTTTTAAAGATTGCTGGGGAGGAAATAACAAAAGAGGAAAAAAATTAATCAAAACACAGGGGTTTCCAGCTAAGTGTGCTGATACTAAATATGTTCCAGAGCGTCTCTGCCCCATTCCTAACAACATAAGCAAAACCTCCTGGAAACCCGATGCATGCTATTATCAATTCATCAAACCAGACAACATAAAAATATAGTTGTTTGTTGGTACCCATAGGGCATTGGCCCCAAGACACCTGTGAATACCGAAATCTGTGGCTTTCGAGTCCCTTATCTAAAAACGGCATAGTGCTCTCATAGACCCCACTCCTGTATTTGTGTAGACAGCCTCTAGAAGTACCTGGCACATCACATGCAGAGAGTCATTATACTGCATTGTTTAGGGAATGATAATAAGAAAAAAATCAGCACAGATTTATGAACTTTTTCACTAATACTTTCGATCTAGGGTCAGCTGTATTCATAGATGCACAGTCTTTATATATGGAGGGGTACCTGTATAAATTGGTAGCTATCGATTATACCCCAGTAAAACCAGGGGGAAATAAAAGTAACTTACCATTTAAACAGAGAAAACTAGTGGAATCCTAAACCAGAGACCCCATGCTCTCAAAAAGATTTCTCTAAAAGTAACTGAAGGAGGAGTGGGACCCAAGCTGATGTTTCACGTGCCCCCAAATGGGGAGCCAGCCACTCACCACACGGTGTCCAAGCTGCCCCAACCCTAAGAGACACAGGCCAGTCTGTGAAATCTGAAGGACTGTCACCAATACCCTCAATCTAGAGTGTGCAAATCAGGGCTGAAGGGGTCAGTGTCTTGTCTTTCCTTGCTATGAGGAAAGGGAAGTATTTGCCAACCACTGTGTTCTCAGCAAAGGTCCGAAGCCCCTGCCTTAATGGAGGAGCCTCCAGCTGTGTTTCCCTGGTGACAAAGGTGGCCCTTGGAGGGGAGCAACGGCCAAGGCTTCTCTGGAAAGCTGCACTCCCTCCATCTCTCTCTCTCAGATTTCAGAAATCCCACAAACAGAGGTGTTGCGGGGAAGGAAGGAAGGAAGGAAGGGGTCTCATCACCTGAGAATAAAGTCCTCATGGTGTGGAGAAGAGCAAACAGGAGGTCTCAACACTGCTGCCTGAGCAGAAGGCAAGATGGAAAGATTCAATGATACAAACAGCAGAGATGCACGCACGCATGCACACACACACACACACACACACACACGATGATGATGACAACAATGGGGAAAAGGAAGGAGCAGAGCGTGCAAGAGCAAAGAACCCCACCTGGGGGAAAACATAACTCCAGAGGTGACAGGAAACATTCCACAACTGCTTTAAAGAATACTGTAAGAGTGTAAAGTGTGCTATAACACGAGTGAGAAAATGATGAAATTTAAAGAGAGACTGCAGGTGTGCAAAGGCAGACTCGTATCAAAACAGCAGCATCACAGATCCAATCATGCATTAGAGACAGCAAGAAACAGAGTGAGCATCTATGAAAGACACTGGAGTGGATGTTTAGTGAACAGCACACATAGCACTCACCGCACTGGGGCTCTTTTCTAAACACTTTACTAACATTTACTGTTCATCCTCACAATGGTCCTGAAGTAGAAACAGTCATTGTCTCCACTTTACAAAGGAGGAAACCGAGACAGAGAGAGGTTAAGTATATGGCCCAAGGTCACTCAGCTGATGTGTGGAAGTCTGGGTCCAAGGTTTTTGAAATGAACCAAAAGGAACAAGAAAAATAATAACAATGATAATAAGCCATAATAATAAAAATCACAGTCACCTTTACATGATTCACTCTGGACTGAGCAGAGCGTTATAAGCTTTACATATTATTAGAGTTTTACTCCCTCCCAATGAGATAGATTATCTTGATGCTATCGTGGGAAAACTGAGGCTCAGCGAGGTTAAGTGAATGAATAATGACGACAGATAAAAGAGACAAAGAGAATAGAAGGGTACTAGCAAGAGGAAGCAGGCAAAGGAATCAAAATGTATCAACCATGGGAGGCATGACACTGTCCAAAAGTTGGGTGGAAAAAAGAGAAAAGTCTCTGAAATTGAGGGAAAGAAAATAGTTTATGTTGAAACTGCACATTCTGACCAAGGAAATTTTTACATGGAATGTATAAAAAGAAAATGTCTTCCTTCCTACCATTGTTAAAATTAGTGAAACAAGAATTCTGACAGGCAATAAACTAGAAAGGTGGAAACTATTTTCTGTCCTCAGATTCCCCCGCAGCATCTGCGGTGTCAAAGCCGAGGAAGCACATCTGCGACTCTGAGGGGAAGTTAACGGGGCGTGGGGCCAGGCGTTCGCCATGCGGTGTCCCGTCCAGACACCAGCAGACACCAACGTGTCTTTTACGTCACTCTGGAAATGAGCTCACATACACAAATGTGACAGAAGAACAGAAATTATCAAATCTGGGGTCTCCCCAGAAAAGATGAGGAACGTGAATGGCCCATGAGTTTGTCCAGACAAAGGAAAACAACGTACAAGGGAAGGTGTCAAGGGTTACAAAGGAGAAAAACAGAAAGGCTGCCAACACTCCTCTCTTTCATAACAGAGCGTCAGTCAGGGCTGCACCAAGTTGGAAAACACAGCTAAAAATTATCTCAGCTTCCTAATGGGTTTAAAATGTTTTTCTTTCTAAACATAAAAGGATCTTGCTCCTTTTGTTTCCTCTAGTAGCCTTCATTCACTTCTGAGCAGCAACAAAAATGAGGCAACTAGCTACTTCGCACCGGGGTCCCCCCAGGCTGAGGGCATCCCAAGCTGTGGGGTGGAGAGCACTGGAGGCCACAACCCTGGAGTCACCTAGTTGCTCGGAGACCCCTAGGAGGTTTCTAAGAAATGCACACCTCCTTCCGCCTGGCTGAGCAGATCCAGTTTCAGAAGCAGAAAGAAGCTCCTTCTGACAGCACGCACCCGAGAACAGGAGCCGCAGAGAGCAGAGATGGACTCTGGGGTAAGGTACCTCCTGTCCTCTTGTTCACTGAACAGAAGAATGCAATGCATTTTTAAATATTTCCATACAAAATTGCAGCAGTGCATTGCTTAACAACCTGGATCTATCAGAAGAAACATGCAGTTAGGTCACCATGTCACAGTGTCATCGTGGTGTCAACATCACTGAATGCATTAAACAAACCCAGATGGTACAGAAGCTATGCCACATGGGCACCGAAGAGAAGAGAGGGGCTGTGTCATGTATGGAAGACCACAATGAACAAAGCAACATGAGATTAAAACAAGGGCAAGGGAAAATTATGTAATCAAGAAATACCACAGGTACGAGGCTGCTGGGACTCACAAGGTATACACTGCTGTACAGTAAATGCTTCTTGTATATGTAGAAGAACAATGATCAAAAGTATAGTGCCGTTAATATGTCAAACAGTAACAGTTATCTGTTATCGTTACTTTGCGTTTCACACAGTATCTAACTGTACAGGTCATACTTCAATATAAGTGGCTACACAGGTTTCTCACAGCAGCGTGGCTACATATAGGAAAGTAACCGTGTGCTGTACTGCTACAAAGGCCACCACACCTGCAGATGAAGGCAACTTTTCAGCTCCATTAAATTCTCCTGCAACCACTGTCTTGCTAGTGATCTGTCATTGACCCAAACATCAGGCGGTGGACGGCTGCGTGGTTACATTATTATACTATGTGAAGATGTAGCTATATAAAACAAGGAAGAAGGTGTATTTTTAAAATTCTAGCTGCAAGCACTGTTTGCAGAGAAG
This sequence comes from Fukomys damarensis, assembly GCF_012274545.1. Classification (NCBI taxonomy): domain Eukaryota; kingdom Metazoa; phylum Chordata; class Mammalia; order Rodentia; family Bathyergidae; genus Fukomys; species Fukomys damarensis. The sequence goes on along the minus strand of NW_022900941.1, from coordinate 3,218,774 downwards.
TGCTTCACCCTACAACACAGTAGGTACGCAGCAGGGGAGGCTCGAATACTGCTCGTGCACTGCCCGGCTGTGGGATGAGGAGTTGACTGGGCTCCTCCATTGTCCGCCTTGACCTCCCCACTCTTGGGACTCCACTGACATCTGGGACGTGAGCTCTGAAGACATGAAGGGAGTATCTTCATTTTTACAGCTACACATTTGGGTACACAACCAACTTCACTTTTAAAAATCTTTCCTATAGTCAAACATAATTTCTACATGAAGTCTCCATTCTGCTGATTTCCAGGAAATTTAAGCACATGTATTTCACATGGGCCCCAGTTCATCTTCTCCCTACATTTCTCACCAGTGGCAGCTGGGCTCTGCAGGGCTGGAATTCCACTTGGGCCAGAGTGGACAGTGGCCACTCTGCATGCCCAGCACATGGTTTGGAGCATGGCCTCCATCCTTGCGGGCAGCTGCCGAGATGCCCTGACCATCACCTGTCATCCACACCACCACCACTATGGCAACGACTGAGGGCAAGCTCGAGCCCAGGCCCAGGCCCCCTCCCAACACAGCCCCCGCTCTCACCAACAAGGACCCATCCCAGAAGCCTGGAAGCTGTGGTGCCCTCCTGCCTCACTCAGAAACATTCCAGAACATTCTAGAACATTCCCAGGGCCTCCTTTCTACTCATCTATCAGGTCTATTCTACCATCTCAGGCTGCAGGCAGTGGGAGGATGGGCACAGGAGGGACTGCACTGCCTCCCTGAGCTTTGCCCACCCTCAGCCCGGAAAGAACACAGGGCACTTCTCCACCACATCCATCTGTCAGGTTCCTGGTCCTACACCCCAGGAACCCGCAGCCAAACATGGCTCCCTTGGTCCACAGTACTCTCCTTCTCCCCTAGAAAGAATCCAGAACTTCTCGGTTTCAAGTGACATCTAGTTCCATAGGCTGGGGGTAACAGCTCAAATTTAAAAGTAGCAAGGTTAGAAGAGGAAGTACCAGGAATGAAAATCCTGCTTGTCACTATACTAAAGTACTGGCAGCCTTGCGGGTGACTGCACACATCTGTGTGCTTAGAGGGATTCTCTTCGATCTCCCAGAAGATCCCCCGGCACCCATCCACACTATTCCCCTCGGAGTCCCTCGGGCTCTGCACAGCACTCTCCCTGCACCCGAGTTCACACGTACAGCAGCCTCCAGCGGGAGTCCAGGAGCAGTGTGGCGCATCAGAGTCCCATACGTATCCCCACAGCAAGTCAGCACAGGGTCGGTGGGGACCCCACACGCCCACCCAGTGGCCTGGCAAGCGGCAGCCCCGGAAAGCAGGACCTGCAGCCCGCAGCTCTCACAGAGATGGAGCCAGCTTGACCCTTTCTTAGGACCCGACTCACTCTGGAGTCCACTGGCTGAGGTGCCCCACATGACCATCAAGAGACAGCAGGGCCAGTGAATCCACCGCCTACTGCCAGGAGTGTTTCCTGTGAATGCCAGTCTTTCCTGGCACTCACTGTAAGGTGCACCGCTTATTCTAAATGAAATTGAAAGGAAACATTTCCGCCGCCCAGCAGTTACTGCTCCCCTCCTGTTCCCTCTCCTCAGAGATTAGTGGCTTTGGGCTGAGCTGAGAGGGACACCCCTTCGGTGACAGGAGGAGGCTGCCCCCGACCCCAGGTTCTCCTTGGGGACGGCAATGCGGCAGGACTCATGGGGTCACAGACCTGGGCTCAGATCCTGTCTGTCCAGAAACCTGCTCCACACCCATTGCCAGCTTCCTCATTAGGCGGCATTTCCAAGAACACAGCATGAAGGTCCAGGCTCCTGCCTGACAGTCAGCCAAAGAGGTAGGGCCAGGAGGGGACCCCTGACGCCAGAACAGGTGCACTCTGTGGGTGCCGTGTCCTTCATGTGACTTTCGCTCAGTGACACAGGGTCTTTCGGCTCAGGCCAGGGTGGAGAAGGCACCAGGCACCCTGGTGAGCACTGCATGAGGATCAGCTTGGACCCTTCTACTCAGGGTGACACACGCACACCTCAGGGCACTGAGACACAGCTCCGCTGTGTAATGAAAGCGGGAGTGCTTTGAAGGCCTCTCCCCTGAATCTGCGTCGGGAGGAAGAAACAAGAGAACCACCAGCCCCATAATAAGAAAGTCCAGCAGGACGTGGCCTGCCTCGGCTCTGAAGCAAAGGGAATCAGAGGCCAGCACAGAAGGGCCACCACCCACACCCGCACATCAGACCCGGGCGTGCAGCACCAGTGAAGATCACCCACAGAGAGGCCTCAGGCTTACAGCGGGCCTAACCCTACTCCCAGGCTTCCACGCCCAGTAAACAAGCGGTCAACTCGCGTGGGCCCCCACCAGCCCCTCACCATCAGACCACCGCAGTCTGCCTCTCTCCTGCCACCCACTGCTCGCATCAGGCTCCCTGAACACCATAGCCACATAGCCCACAGACCGAGCCCTCAGCTGCTGGCAAGAGTCAGCCACAGCGCCGGCAGGTAAATCACCTTCTCCACACAGGCCAAGCCCTGGGGCAGGCTGTCCCCACCTGCTGTAAGGGCACCGCCGTCAAGAGAACCGTAGCTCTCTCCCACCTTCCCGCTCTCCTCTCCTGGGCATTCAGTCTTCCTCCTGCAGTAGGCACAGGGTCCAAGACAGCTACGGGAGCTTCAGGGACCATGTTCAAGTTCCAGGTAACCCTGAGAAGGAAGGGGGGGGGGGCCTTCCTGGACTATGACTTCCGTTTCAGTTTATTGGCCAGTCTCGCACGCGGAGAAGCTGGAAAATGCTGCTCTTTGTCTGGGGCCCTCCCTTCTCCCCTTTGGACACTGACTCCTGTTCCTTCTACTCCTCTGGCCATCCTTCTTTTGCTGTCCCCTTAAATACTGGGGATCCATGGTCCTAGTTTCCTTCCCCTTCTCAGGAAATCCCATCACACCGGTCTCTCTGGGGAGTCCCTGGATATTCTGTGGGTGACCCCCACCCCCTTGGTCTCCAGGACCTCTGACTGCTAGCCCACTAGGGCTCAGTATCTTCCTGAACTCCTTTGCATCTGTTTTTTTCCAGTGTTGTCTCCTTCAGGGCCATTGAGATTTCTTAGCAAACACAACTTTTAATCAGATGATTTTCCAGCAGAGCTGTCTTTGTCCAACTGTGAAAAATCTGTCACCCTCTGCTGCTACCTTCCGTTTTCCCTGTTGCATCTCAGAGTCAAGAGGAACTGGAGGGCTGGGAGCAGGAGATGGTGGGGACCACCAGCACTAAGCCAGTGTCCCCTGCGAAGTCACTCTTGTGGGCCTCTGTGCAGTCCAGCTCCAGGTCCGTGGACTCCTGTCCCATTGTGCGCCCACTTCCAGCAGTGCTGGGCCAGGAGGACTAGGTAGGGAGCGTGCAGAGTGAAAGTACGGCTTACCCAGGTGACAGAAAATGGAAACAAGGAAGTCCCAGGTACAGAAAAGCAAGCTACGAAACAAGAAACCTGAGGTGGAGCGGCAGGAACATGAATGTGGGGAGGGCCTGCTGCATGGGAGTGCAGAGGAGGGGTGGACCTCAGACCCGAAACAGCCACGGCCGTGCAGGCGGAGAGAATGTGGGCAGAGACAGATGCCAAGAGCTGCCAGTAACAGAGAGCCTTGAGCTCAGACCCTGTGCCCATGGGCCAGCCAGTCACCTGAGCCCGTCTCCCTCTGCACGTGGGGATCAAGGCCAACCTGTGTGGCATGTGAGTAGGGTTAAAGAGATTCCATGAGCCTGGCCTCTCAAGCACAGCCTAGCACAGGCAGCAGAAAAGGGAAGCTATCGATCCATTACACCCAACAGCACTGCAGCCGACATGCACACACGTGCACTTCTGTGCACACTCCCGACACAGACACACCTGCGCGCGCACACACACCAACAAATGCCTGGGGCCCTAAGATCCGTTCTTTTGCCCTAAGTCCTTGGTACTCCTGTCAGCAGTAGCTAAGTGGGGCAGGGGCACCACGCCAGGCCGGCTGGTGTCACTTAAAGTGTTCTTGAAGCCTCTTTTGGGGGGCTCCCTGGCGACAGAGAGTGGGTGTCATCTGCACCACTGGCCAGTTTCCCAGTTGCGATTGTCGGGATGTCCCTTCCTGGCGGCTGGAGTGTGGATAGTGCCAGGTGACCGGTGAGGCGCTGAGAGGAACCCTCCAGAGGCCCGGCATCATGGCACCGGAGCAGACTCAGCCGGACTCACACACAGGAGTCAGTCTGGCCCTGTGCCTTCAAAAAACGCCGGAGGCGTCCGGCTGACCTACAGAAACAGGGAGGGGCCGGGGGAAAGGCAACGAGCGAGCGGGGTGCAAAGACACGCGCCATGGGCCACACAGAGCAAGAGAAAGGCCAGGGAGAAAACTGGACAAGAACAGCGGCGAGCTGTGGCACACGCGCGTTTGGGAGTGGACACAGTGCCTGTGTGGGAGAAGGCCTTGTGCAGCACTGTTCACACGTGGGTGTACACACGGGTGTTTCTGTGGCATAGTATTCGCGTTGTGCGCACGCGTGGGGAGCGCAGCTGTGTACACGCAGGTGTGGGCGGAAGCGCGAGTGCACAAGTGTGAGTGTGCAGCGTGCACGCCTGCGAGTGCTCCGGGGGCACAGAGGCTCAAGGGAGCAGCTCCTCCAAGGGCTGCCCACGGCCGCAGGCACAGAAGCCCTGGGGACCCAGGCCAGACGCGCCTGGAGGGGCCACTGAGGCAGGGCTGGGGCGGGGAGCGCGGTGTGCAGTGGTCTGGAGCAAAAGGGGCGAAGGATGCGGGAAGGACCTGGCCCGGGTCCCTGGAGGGGCCCACGGGGTCACCGAGGAGA
>NW_022900941.1:3167030-3213665 GCF_012274545.1 Fukomys damarensis | reverse complement strand
GCAGCCTCTGGCAACCCGCCCACCGCTCCGGTTCTGCGGCGCCCGCACTAGTAAGTGCGTAGCGCTGCTGGGCAAAGGCCAGAAGCCCCAGCTTCTCCAGTTGGGGCCTCACTCGTCTGGTGGCCGTGGACGAGCCACATCCGTATCCCTCTTCCCGGGCTCCGTTTCCCCGTCTGCAACGCAGAAGGCTCGGTGCGCGCCTCCCGGACTCGACCCCTCGGTTTCTCCAGCGCAGAGCTCGGACGGCGCTCAGATGCGCGTGCCGCGCGCGCCCTCTAGCGCCGTTTCCTCGCCACTGTAGGTCCTCGGGGCCATCAGGCCCCGGGAGAAGATGGGGGGGAGGAAGAGCTTGGTCAGTGCTCACTTTCTGAACTGCGAGCCATGCAGGAGAGGGGTGGGTGAGGAAGGTTAAGCACGCAAGCAGCAAGGTCCAGTGTTGAGTCAAGACCGCGCGAATGGACGGCCTTCCCGAGGTTGCAGGCCGCCGGTGGATGCCTCGTGGGTCACTTTGCAAACGGAGTTCAGACTGCAGACGCGGCCTCGGCCGGGACCAGCACGAACCCCTGCCCGCCCTACTCATCTGCTCGCCGTGGTGCGATGCCAGAGCGTCCTGACTCCTGCTTCCCGGCTCCTCGTCCTCCCCTCACAGCCACTGGGCTGCCAGCCTCACCCTCTGGTGTTGTCCACCCTGGGTCCAGCCGCTTCCCCCGGCAGGGTCGCTTTCTGCGCCTGCCTCTCCCTCCACTTACACGACTCCCCCCAGAACACACCTGACCCGCACAAGCCCGCCTAGGCTCTGCTGCGTGCCAGCACAGTGCTCGGGATGCAGCGAGAACAGATGAGGAGAGAGAGGCTGAGGGCTGGAGCCCTTCCGGAAAAGCGAAAGTGGACTCAGCGGAACACCAGCCGGGGCCGTGTGGGGCCGGCCACTCCGCACACCCAGAACCGAGGGCCCGGGTGGGAAGGCTGTCAGACACCAGCACCTCGCCTGGGCCGGACTCCCCCCGGACCCAGCGTTCAAGGAGTTCTGTTAATTAGCTTCGATGGTAATCACAGTGGTGGCGCTGCGGAGAGCTGGATCCAGCCTCCAGCCACGACACGCAGCGCAGAGTGACCTCCTTCCCCCCGCTTCCCCGCAGTCCACTTTCCCACTGCCTTTGTTCTGGGGAGCTGGGCAGATTTCACTGAGGCCCAATTAAAGGGGCTCCAATAGTTTGATTCCAGAGGGGACTCCTTCCCTGTGACCCGGCGGTGTCTCCGAGATCAAAGCAGGAGCAAGGAGGCCAGGAGAGCTCATTTCCTCTCCCCCGCCTGGGCGGTCAGAACTATTTCATCTCTGTAGGCCTGCACGCACGGACAAACCATCTTAATTTCTGGTTCCTGCCTGTCTGAATCTTCCTGCAGGAAAGGAGGGGCTGCTGAACCTCCTGGCGTCATTTAACCAGAAGTGGTCTTGCCACAGGTGGGCACCTGGGCTGACCCTAAGGAGAGTGTCTTTAGCAAAGCAGGAAGGCTGGCTGGGAGGCTAGAGGCTGCTCCTTGGGCCAGGGGCTCAGAGTGACCTCTTCTGTCTCCGACAAGCCCTAAGAGCTGATTCCTACTCCGACTCGCTGGCTGTGCACCCAGCCCAGACACAGGTGGCCCTCGGTGCCATACAGGACTGGTGTCCAGCAGCCCTGCTTCTGCACAGCTGCAGGTGACACCCTCCACCTGGTGCCCAGGGAATAAGCCGCTCTCGTGTCCCAGGCTTAGGAAGCAAAATGCCTGGAAGGGTCCACTTCCCTTTGTTAAGGCTGAGGTCTCTGCAGCTGGTGTCTCTACCACCCCCACCCCAGAAGCCCCCTGGGCATCTCCTGGAATGACCCTGGGGTAGGGGCAGCTCCTCCGGAAGGATCACAGATAAGACTTCTCCTTAGCAAATGCATTTGTGTGTGCAGCCGAGACCTGTCTGCCCGTAACCTTAACGCAGGGCCATTTCATCAAAGATTTATCTGCTGCCACCGAGCACAGGGACCTTGAGACCAGTGGGTGCCTGCTCCTGCTCCTGCAGAGCTTAGCACCCAGATTCCTCCATGGCTCCTCCGTGATTCACCCACTGTCTCCCTGGAGAACTGATTGTTTTGCCCAATCAGTCTGGTTGGTTGGACATGTGTTGAGAGAACCATTTCCCCTCAGCGGTTGGGTTACCCTAGGACCTCTGCCCAGCTGTTTTGCTCCTGGTGTGGTGTGAGGACTGCAGAGTTCTGGACAACATCGATTTGAGGTTTAACTCCTTGGCCTCTGCATCTAGGATATCTCCAACCCCCACAAGTGTGCTTGCCCTGACACTGTCCCCAGCTCTTGGAGCCAGCAAAGCTGTGGGTTTTCTACCCCAGCTTTCCTGACCACTGACCCTGGGAGCTCAAAAGGGGGGGGTGAACCTCCCCCAGGTGTCTCTGAAGCCCTGCGTCCACCTGTGCTTCCCTCTCTCCCAGGCCTTCACCTGCTCATTGTCCATGCAGTGTACACTCGCCGTGTGAGGCAGAGCCACTGGGCACTCACTGCTGGCAGACCTGCGCCCACTGTGCTGTTAGCTTTCTTGGTGATCTGGCCAGCACATATTACAGGTCCCTCGGTCCGGGGTCCTAGAAATAATGACAGGCCATACACCCCTCTTCTCTACTGCCTCATGATGGCCAAGCCAGCCATTGGAGGGATCCTGGATAGGTGAGGCCCAGGAAGGCCGCTGTCACCCAGCACACTCCCCCCGCTGCCCTGGGCACCCCTCTTGCACCAAAACCACCATCCCTAAGCCCGACACAGCTGCTGTCCTCCCCGTCCCTGGGTCTTCGTGGGATGCAGCAGACACTCCCTCTGTTTTCCTGATAGCCAGTGCTGCCCCAACACCAGGACAAGGACAGGGCTTTACCGTCCCTGACCGCAGTCCAGCTAAGTGGAGTCCTCAGCACGGCCCTACCAGCAGGCCAGGCAGGAGCTCTGCTGGGCACATTCTTAGTCTCCACACAACTGAGGCAGGGCAAGGCCAGTCCCGCAGAGGAAGGGAGCGCCCTCTTGTGGCCAGAGGGCAAACACCTCCAGCTCCTGCGCGCAGGCAAGGGTGTCCCTGGAAAGGAGTAGGCGCTAACGTTGGGGAGGAGCAGAGGCCTCTGGGCAAGTGACAGGTTTTAATTTGTAATTGTTTCCATCTGCATTTCCTGCTACTGCTCTGCTGACAGGCTGTCTGCGCTTAAACCAGCTTTGTCCTTTCTGCCAGAAGAGAAATAGAATCCCCAAGTGAACTGATGATTTGTGCAGAAAGCCTGGATATGGGCAACAAGAGGGGCTGCCTGGTGCTCAGGGAGCTGGGTGACCCGGATGAGTGCCTCTCAATGACAATAGCTCTTGTATACAAACGTGTGGGACCTCGCGACCTGCCGATGTCCCCCACACAAGGTACTGCCAACAGCCCTGGTGTGTCCATTTAAAGATGAGTAAGCTGAGGCTGGAGGTGATGGGAGGACTTTCCTGAAGCTCTGCAGGGAATGAATCTGCCGGCAGGGCACCCTTAGTTGGAGTGTCCACAGGACCTGAGGCCAAGGCACTTCCTGCAGCACGCCCTAATCCCCAGCGCCCTCCCCTGGTGGCAGAGCCCATAACCCAGCCTCAGTGCTGTCGCAGTGCGCTCTGAAGGCACTGACGGAATTGGATAAGCTCGTGCTGACACCTACTGTGTGCGGGCCATGGACACAGCTGTGTGCTGTGCTGGCCTCAGACACCATGCACAGAAGCAGGCACAGCAGCTCCGCCCTGAACCACACCTGTGAGTTCTCCTAGGATGAGACCACTGGGCCAGGGGGCCAGGCTCCCCCAAAGAGTCAGAGGCCAATCAGCAACTTCTGTGTTTCCAGTGACGTCACGGAGAAAAGCCAAGAGCAGTTCTCCCACCCGAGCCTCAGAGAAACAAGCATTTGCCTCCACCCAGCGGGAGCCCACAGCACTCGGCATCTTAGCTGCCCGTCTGTTACCACAGCACAGCTCTGATAGAGGGGTTGCGATGCAGCCACAGGAGGGGCATGTGGACACTGCCAGCTGGGGGCTGTGTGCACGGCCCTCCTGGGTCCTCAAACCCCTGAGGGCCGTACCCCTCCTTATAGCCTGGAGTAACTGGCTCGTTGTCATGGTTGAGTCAAGGTATTCCCCAAAGACCGCAGGTGGTCCAAGTGCAGCTTTGGAAGGTGACTGGATCGTGAGGGTGCTGTACTCACCAGTGCGAAGACAATACTGGCAGAGCAGGTCTGTGATCGCCCACGTGTTTTGGTCTTGACTTAAATTTAGCCCCGGGGTCAGCTTCACTTCTTACCAGCTTATACGTGGGGCAAGTGCTAGGAGAGCGCCCAGCCTCCGTTTACTCTTCTGTGAGGTGCAGTCAGAACACCTTGCTCGTGTGTGCAGTCATAAGAAACAGGTCTTTCCTCGCTCCCTGAACAGCGGGGAAGCCGAAACAGAGGTCAGCACGTGTGCTCTGCAAGCAGGCTTCACGCACATGTAGCCCCGTGCATGACTCGGGCTATCCCTGTGTGCCTCGCACGGAGTGCTCATTTGTGTCTGCAGGTAGCCCGTGCCCATGCTTATCTGTGGCTGGTTTCTTGTGCGTGTGCATGTGCCTGTAGTTCCTGTCTTATCTGTTCCATAGGTGGGGAAGTCGCGGGACAAACACTAACTTCCTAAGACGCTTCCAGTGTCACTGGGGAGAGCACCCTGTGCAGACATTCTCGCATTCGGGTGAAGTGTGGCCCATGAACATTCACCTAAGTGGCACAGCCAGGACTGTGAGCTGAGCTCAGATCAGATGGGCCAAGGGCCTCTTTATCCCCACCACAACTGACCTGCTCAGCCTCAGTTTCCTTGCTCTGAGAGGGGGTGGGTGACGGGGACCCAGCCAGCAGGGTCAGGGGTGCTGGCCTGGGCCGCAGATCTGGAAGCAGAGCTGACTGAGGGCAGGAGCACCCCGGAAACCTCCCGGAACAAGGCTGATGGAGCAGGGCTGGAGAGTTCGCTGGAAAACAAGCTACAGCTGCAGAAGGCCGGAGACGACACAGGGGAGTCATCTCAGCCCTCCCTGGACTTACCTCTCAACCAATACAGGCAAACCCACCAAGGCCCCCACCCACATTCCCAGAAGCCCATCGGCCCCACCCAGCTCTGCCACCCTGAGGCTGAGATCCCAGCATCTCCTCTGCTTCAGGGGTGTCTGGATGCTCATTACAGAGGCCCTGGTCCTTCTCGCATGGCTGCTAGGGGCCAGGACCAAGGGAGGTTGGAACAAATGCCTCTATCAATGAAAGGAGAAAATAAATGGCATAGTAAAAAAGAGAAGAGCGGAGCTCTCATTTGTCTGTGAAGTCTCACGTACAGGGAGCTTTATCAGCCATGAAATTAGGCCTTCATGCTCTCCTACACCGGCAGCCCCAGGAGGGCTGGGGGCAGGGGCTGTCTCTGCCAGCTGTGAGCCACGGGGTGTCCACTGCCCCACTCCTTAGCAGCCACTAACATGGCCTGGGCTACAGGCAGGCAGGACAGCGCCAGGCACGGGGAGGGCACAAAGGCACTGTCCCTAAACTCACTGACCCCTCTTACACGATACCACTCTGGAGCCGCTTCTGGGTCTCGAACTGAGGGAGCTCGGTCTCTCCACCTCTTAGGGCTCCAGCACTGCTCCGCACAGCCTCACCTGAGCGCAAACATGAATATGACGGAAGGAGCTCCTCCTCTCCAGAGCCTTGGTTCCTCCGTTTCAAAAGCGGGTCCGGTGGAGATGGGGAGACGGGATGGAGGAAGTAAAAGCGTCCAGATGCTATAGGTGCACCAGTTCCGCACATGCGTGTGCTTGTTTATGTAGCTCAGGCACATACCAATAGAGGAAAGGGAGAAGAAAACAAGAGAATCCAAAAGGCAAAATGAAAGGAAATGGGTCATCGCCTACACTGCAGGGTGAGGGAGGGACCAGCTGGGATGCGGCCGGCTCAGGACGTGCGCTGCCCTGTGGGGGCTTCGCACTTGCGGCTCCTATGCAAGGGGCTGCCTGGGCCTAGGGAGGGCTGGGGATAGGGCTGTCCCAGGGCTGCCGTGTCAGTCAAGGGAGTCACACACACACGCACACACAGACGTGTACGGAAAGTCCCACACATGCACACAAATGCAGGCACGTGGATGTCGCGAGCCGGCGACGCAGAGCACTGTCCAGCAGTGTCTCAAACCTGAAAGAGCAGCGGGGTGGAGATGGGGCAGAGAGAAAGGAAGGACGCCAAGACAAGACTCCGATCAAGGCGACGTTCATTGCAGGCAGGCATCAGCCTTTTAAAGGAAAAGACCAAACTATTATGGGCTAGGATTACCATAGTAACCTCAACACCCGCTCCACGGGAACCAGGGTTCACACGGGCAAGAGAAATCAGGCTCAAGAAAAACAAGTTAACAACACTTGCAACTAATAATCATGATTCCCAAATAGGTGGAGGAACTTAACAAAATGGAGTTACAACACCTTGAGAAAGCAGGCTCAAGAAAAACAAATTAACAACACTTGCAACTAATAATCATGATTCCCAAATAGGTGGAGGAACTTAACAAAATGGAGTTACAACACCTGACTCCTACAGATAACGTCAGATCTTTAACAGGAAGCACCTGACTCCTACAGATCTTTGGCTGTCCGAGTTTCTCCCGTGCAGGGTCAAAAACAAGTTTAACACGTGCAGTCCTTAAAAAGGAACAAATGTTATCTTTCAAAAAGCCAGTGGGCAGTGGCTGGCTTCCCACACGTGGACATGTGTGCCCGTGTACACTGGAATGCCCACGCGTGTGCGTGCATGCACAGAAAGACCCTCGGAGAGCACATACCCTGATCGCTCCGTTCAGCTGGAGTCTTCTCCGTGCCGCCTCCCTAAGATGAATTCTGGCAGCATCCACAGAATCAACTGTCTGACCCAAGCATGTCAGGATGAGTGAGCACCGGAAACATTTGCCTCCATGTCTGCCCTTGCCGGGCCCGGTGTCATTCAGGTTATTGCCACTTCAAAGAAGGAATAAAGATTCATTCTCATTCTCCTCTCTCCTCTTCCCTCCTCCTTATTCTAGCGAGGGCTGGGGAGGTGACCAGGGAGGACCTGGGCTTTCTCACTGCAGGCCAGGAGGACCCAGCCTAGGGCTGGCCTCACTTGGGTGTGGAGACAGAGATCTAACACCCCTCACAGTGCCCCAGGGCTTCTGGGACCCCTGGAGCCCCCACTTTCATAAGATGAACATCAGTCCAGCCCGGCAGGTCCTGGCGTCTTGCTTGACGCCGTATAGCCAAAATTTACCTCCAGTTAATACTGAGGGCAGGAAACAAGGGGGGTTGCCAGACGCTGCAGGTCCCATGGATGACACCCATGCACCATGCACTCCCCAGCCAGAGCTAGGGAACCTGCCTTTTAGGAACAAGATCGACCCACCTGCCTCTACGCACCCTGGACCACCCTAACCCCCAGGTGAGCCTCACCACACCTTCAAAAGCTCGGGGGTCTGGAATCCTCCAGCCTGGACCAGCTTCCCTCCGCTGGTGCTGGTCGCACTCGGTGGTGGTGGGCTGGCCTGGGAGCTGCCCCTCACAGTGGGTAAGGTTAGCACAGCCAGAAAGGAGGCCCCGAAAATGCTTGGTGCTTACACAAAGGTGAGTACCTGTTCAGACTTTAACAAATGCTTTAATTGATGGGAGGCATAGAGCAGAAGCCAGGCGGTCAAGATTCTGATTCTCCTCCACTGTCTAACGGCTGTACGGGCTCTAACTGCTGCATGAGCTCCACAAGTCAGCATCACAGGTATCAAGTGGATGGTGATAATAAAGTGATCAAAAGGGTCAGGCTGCAAAGACTCAAACAAAAGTAGCCACTGTATTAATGAAAATGCAATTGTCTTCTCTGCTCTCTTACCTCTGCCTCTTTTCTTTGGCTATTAGTCACTTCCAGGGCCAACAAAAAGCCCATGGAAGGGACATAGAGCAGCAATAACTACTAACAAAGTGTGATAAAGAATATAAAATATATGTTGTGGGTGTGTGCGTGTGCACACATCCGGTACTTGGGTTGAACCTAGGGCCTTCCCACTAAACAGTACCTGGCTCTCAGTATCTTTTATATTTTAAGTTGAAATAATTTTGTCATATTGGGTTCAGTAGAATATATCCTTAGAATCAGTTTTACCCGGTTATTTTTTTTAATGTGGCTAGGAGAAGACATAAAGTTACATCTGTGGCTTGCATTTTACTTTTCTTGGATATACTGAAATGGTGAGGTCCTTTCTCAACATCAGCAGCAATGCCCGACCTGGGCCGAGCTTGCGTCTCCGGGAGGCCGTGCTCCGAGCTCAGTCGCTCCTGCTCCTGCCAGTGGCCAAGGGTGTCAATGGACCCTGTGCCAGGATCCCTGGGGAAAAGTGCCCGGCAGAGTCACCGTGCATATGATCACAGCCCACTGCTTCTTGGGCTACAACTTTCTCTACTTGCAAGGGTCCACCGAGACGGAACCCTCACACAGCAAGTTAAGCCAAACAACCTTATTACTCACAGGTGGGCGGCAGGAGACTAAGGCACCTGAACTCCATGTGAGTCAATACCCAAGGCTCCCAGAGGCCACCAGGGTTGAATGGAGTCTCATCTGCTTGTGCCCGGGTACTCCTGACTGTCCCCAGTGCCCCGGTTTACAACCTGATCTGAAGAGGCGGGGTGTAGAAAGGGCGGGACACGGTGGGAAAACCCCCAGGAGGCAGGAAAGGCTGAGAAGCTGACTCAGGAATCAGCTGTCCTTACTGAGGAGAGAGGAAATGGGGAGAGGGAAGGGGCAGGTGGGGAATCCAATGGAGAGAGGGAGGAGAGCAGGACTGGCAGAGGAGCAGTTCCAGCGCGTGAACTCTCGGGGAGCAGAAAACTCCCGCCAGATGGAATCTTTGGATGACAGGGCAAAACAAGGGCCCCGCTGCCCCCTCAGATAAAGGATGCACCGTGAAGCCTGGGAGGTGTGGGGACAGAGGGTCCGGGTGGTGACGGAGGGATACTGCGGCCAGGCTCACCCTCTTCCTCCCCTAGAGAAGAAGCTGGGCTCGTGAGCCTGAAGGTGATTGGAGGCTGCTGTTCAGATGTCTGCTGAGCCAGATACCAAAAGTTGTTCTCCACAGCTGAATACTACTAGCTAGATCATTAATAAAATAATAACAACATAATATGGCATGAAATAAGAGGCCATCTGGACCTCCCTCTGCCTGCCTTCTGTGTGAGTCTTTCGGGGAGAGGAGCTGGAATGGGAAGAGGATGGGAGAAACCTCCCAAACCATCTCCTGCTCCGGGGTACAGCTGGCCTCCTGTCTTAGAGCGGCCACCTGGGGTCAGTGTCCACCTTTGAGCTAGGCAGTGGCTCGGGTGGCCACACAGCCCTGCCTGGCACTGCCCATGCACACAGAGAAATCGCCACTAATTACTAGGCAGAGCACTGATATTCCATAACTAAATTAATTCAGTATGGTCCCTAAAACAAAACTAACATGACCAGTTGCCGAACTCCCCACACAAGGTCATGACTGGCTCATTTCAGGAGTACTTGTTCCCGGCAAATTCCTGGCACTGTCCAGCCAACAGGGGGTGGGGACTGTTAGTTCCTACAGTTTAGGCCCATTTGTCCTAAAAAAATAAATCACCTAAACAAATTGAAAAGAATAAACAGCTTGATTTGTAAATTATAAAGTTGCCTAGTCCAGTGGTACAGGAGGCTGTTTTTCACAATCTGCTATTTTAAGATAAGTTAATAAAGAAATATAGACGAGAATCAATTTTGGCCATCATTAGCATATACAGCATCAAAAGCTACAGGGTATTCAATTAGATCTAGACCGTAATTATGAAGCAGAAGTCTCGCGTATAAATCAACTTTTTGTTGCTTGCCTTCGGTGTAATAGGAAATGCCATTTCCAGCCACAGTTCAGGTGCGGGATGGATGGCAGCTGCCCAGCCACGGGGCTCAGGGGCCCCAAGAACTTAGGAGGGTCCTTCCGCCCTGAAGGTATTTTATCAATTTCTCACATCCAGGAAATCATAATTACCATGCAAGAGTGATCATTTCCCATTTTTTTACAGCTGCCATCTGTCAAGAAGTGCTGGCCACTTAAACCTGGAGTGACTCATACAGTCACTAATTAATCCCGGAAGGCAGCAGGAGCTAAGTGGAAATGCATTCTTTTAAAGAGATGGAAGGAAATTGGCCCCTACAAGGTACTGTATGAGCAGGGTAGCTCTTGATGCCACTGTGGGAAAACCAAATGATTGAGGAAATGGTTTTCAAGATGCAAACTCAGTCCTTGACAAAAAGGGCAGGGAATCTCATTTCTGGAGCTGGGTGTCTGTTCGCTGCGGTTTTGGGACTGTGGGCACCTGAGCCATTTCTCAGAGTTGTTCGGTGCGTTTTCACATGCAGAATTCACTTCTGGACGTCTTCAGAAAAGTCCATATTTTCTTTGTCCTCTCTGGTTCTTTGTCTCCCCTCCTCAAATCAGTCTTGTGTACCTCTGCGTGTATGGCCGGGTGAGATGTCTCCATTTTCTCTTTCATACTCATTTCTCAGGCCTTCACACACGGGCCTGTCCCTAGTCACGTCTCCCGTTCTCTGAGGCAGTGACCGTGGCTGTGGCCCTGTCCCAGCCCCCTGTCCTCTCCATGTACCTGACACCTTCTCCCGTAAGTCCCTCCCCGGCTGTCTCCTCTGCCTACGAAGCAGACCCCAGATCTGGCTGGACAGTCCGAGTCCTCTGCTGCTGGTGGGTGGGCAGCCAGAACCTCTCGAGGGACCCCCACTGACAGGCAGAGAGCCCTTCGAGGCTGGGACTGTGGGGCGCCCACGCCACCTGCGCCAACATGTGCTGAGCTGCTCTGGTGACACCGTCAGAGCCAGGTGACGCCTGGCCATGCCTGAGCCATCCTGCCCCGGACTCCCAGTTTTAGAGACCAGAGCTCCTTAAAGACAAGTTGAGTGGGTTTCTGCCAGCACAAATAAAACCTGTTGGCTTGTGCCCTGGTGCCTTTCCCCTCACTTCCGACCTCGCACTGCCCTCTCCCTGCCTGGGAAGCAGCGAGGAGGGCAGCCTCTGCTGGAGCCTCGCTTCCTCTCTGCGGCACAGGGAAGGCTCGTGGATGGGTGGGGCGAGAGGGACTTCCGGAAGAGTAGGGCCTGCTGCAGCCCCTGCACTGCGCCTACTCCATGCTCCCCAGCACGGTGTCTCCTGTGGTTCCCCACTCCTCCCGTGTTTTCATCCAGTGTTGTTTTCATCCGCAAGCCTGCTAAAGGAACAGAGCAAGCCCTGCCTCTGCTGCCTCCCCTCTTGCCAGATCCTCTTCTTCCCACAGCCGCCGACCTTACCTCCACACACACGCACACACACACACACACACACACACACAGGCAGGTGTGGAGAGACACACACATACATGCACACATGTAATGCAGGTACACAGTGGCACATCTACACACAAGCCCCACTGGTACCAAGTACACAAATGCATGCAAACAACACATGCATGTACGTATGTCCACACGGAAGTAACAGGTGTGATGCAAATACAGATGGTGGACGACACAAGCCTATACACACATGCGCATGTGTGGGTCCATATGTGCACACCCCGAAAGTGCTCCCACCCCTGCACACGTGTGTGCACATAGGTGTAGATGCACACACGTGTATATCTGTGTGCACACAAGGTCACAGAACCGTGTGCCCACACACTGTGCAGCTCTGCGACGGGAACTCCCTTAGTTCCTCTGCCCTCTGCTCCTCCCCACCTGCTCTGTTCCTCCCCTCCTTCCCCTGGCCCCTTCTGCAAGCTCTGTGCCTCGAGCTACTCTGGGAAGCTGGTCTTGGTGCACGCACCCCCTCCCTGGCTCCCACCGCACACTCCAGCCTGTGGGAAACAGCTGTCTCTGCAGGTTGTGACACAGGGACTCACAGCACAGCCCCACCCAGAACTCAGTCCAGTGACCCCGTCCTCTGATACTTGGAGGTAGCAGGCTGAGATCAAGATTCCCTGTGGTAGACAATAAATTTAAAGAAGTTCTAATTTAAAGAAGTTTCCCAGTCTCAAAAAGGAGAGGAGAGCCTAGGGGCCTGGGTGTTCTGGAGGAGTCTGTTTCCGGTCAAGCTCTGAAAGTTATCAGATGCTTGGGAGCATGGTGACAGCCCTGGTTTGGGCCCAACAGTGACCCTTGTGCCAGGTAACTCACACTCAGGGGACACGTGCCCTACGTGACTCACTCTCGCATCTTGTGGGTCACGTGCCGCGGCACACAGACCACTTTTGGGCCCAAATCGGGGGTCCTCTTCCACTGCCTCCTCCAGACAATGCAAACCAGCCAGGCTCTGCTCAGACCAGCCTCTGTGCACTCTGGCACTGCAACTGCCTATCTACCCCACTCTCGCTCCCCATGAGGGCTCCTGGAGCCGCTCCCTCTTCTTGCTTCCCAGCCCATGGGTTCACTCCACCCTCCATCCATTCGTTCAGCATCACACAGAGACCACACCTGAGCAATGCCCCAGAGCCCCACAGGATGAACGGCCCTGCAAGCGGCCTCTGCCCAGGCCAGTCAGGCAGACCGCAGGTCCGTGAGTCTGGGAGGTATCATGCTTTGACTCCAGACACTCACACAGGCAAAAGAAAATCTTTCCTCCCCACACACAAGGATAATGAAACCAAAACGCATGTTCTCAGGGCAGGGAACAGTGTGGGACCTGTAGCGCTAGTGTTCACTGAGATTCTGAAATCCTCCGGTGCAGATTTCGTGGGAGTCCCAGGGCCAGGAAGGAGAAATGTTCCACGATCAGGTTCTGGGCTGTGGCTGTGCCTGAGGGACGACCTGGCTTCTGCTGTTCTCCACGGCCACCTCTGAAGAGGCTGCAACCAGGGTCCTTTCCGAGGACTGAACTCTCATTCTTCCCCTTCCAGCAGTTCAGGCCGCAGTCCAAGGGTCATTTTAAGTCTCAGTTACAAACTACTTTGCTCCCTTTGGCAGAATCTCTCAAAAACCTAAAAATATGAGCCTATTTAAATCTATTAAGCAATGTACTGTTGTCTTACCAAGAGATCTTTTAAAAAAAAAAAACCTCCCTCCCTTCCCCTCCTTCCACCAAGACTGGGCTGTGCATTCCTCTCCTTGAATGGAGGTCATTTCCATGTTCTCTCTCTCTCTCTCTCTCTCTCCCTCTCCCCCTCCCCTAGATCCTTTAACTTCAAGTACTCAGGCCTCTTGACCTTTTGTCCATGACATATTTTGACCAACAAAAATATTTATTAGTTGTCATCATAAAACTTTCAGAGATTTTAAGCAATGGATACAATGCGAACCCTTTCTGTGGTCCTTTCAACAAGTTCAAGTTCTCATTATCCTTTCTTGCTCATGCATTTCTCAGCATTAACTGGTTTTGTTTGGAGTTAAGAAGGAGTTTCCCTGCCCAGCTGTGTCCAGGCTTCTCAACTTAGGAATCTTTTATTTTCGACTAACAGCAGCTAACACACTCCACTAACATTGTTTTGTGAACTTCTCCCTTTAAGCCAGGAGTTCACTGACTAATTCTCCGTGTGTTTTGGTTTTTGTTTTTTTGTTTTGTTGAGATCCTGTAAATGTTGCTGTTATGAAATGTTCCATCACTGCACGATCCAGTGTAAGCTCTGGTATCCTCTCCTGTGGTGGTAAGAACTGGGGGAGTATTATATCGAGTGAGTGGGGAGAATAAAAGTACGAGGTGCCTATCCAATGTTTGGCGATCAGGGAAGGAGTTGTTTGTGAAGATATAAATGTGAGCTCCGTCGTCCTCTCACCTGTTTATGCCTAAGAAACATAAACAAATAAAATAAAATTTGTCCTGAATGAATTTTGTTAAGAATTTAGATCTCTTAAGCGGAATAGTTTTCAAGCTAAACACGACACTGGCAAGCCCTCCTCGCCCCTCATTCCCATCCTGCACCCGGAGGAAGCACTGCCCTCTGGCAAGCCCTCCTCGCCCCTCATTCCCATCCTGCACCCGGAGGAAGCACTGCCCTCAGGAGCGCTGTTCCAGGATGCGTACCAAGTCCCCAGGGTACACTGGGAAAGATCAAAGCTTGCGAACCTCCTGCACCCAGGTGATCTGAGTGCATTTCAAGTCTAACAATCTCTGGCTGTTTAACTATAAATTAAACGCACCGTGCTTCTTTTATTATAGACATTCTGAAATATTAAAGAAGGTTAATAATTAAGGCTAATCTTGAACCAGTTCAAAGCCCTAGCACTAATGATTTGAGCCACTTGACTATTTCTGAAACTTCCTTATTATGCAAAACTCTCCCTCTCCATGACTGCCACAGCCATCTGTGAGTAGGTGGACTTCATACAGAAACAGTATGAGCTACATTGCTTCTGTACATCTCTAGAGGCAATTTCAGAACCCGTAGAGGTTTGGCTCAACTGTCTTCATCCTTCTAAGCTCAGGTAAGCCATCAACTTGAAGTATTTGGGGATGCTTAGCTTCTAATGGACATAAGTAAGAATGTCATCGTTACATATCACAAACTTAGCTACGTGGTTGAAATATTTCACTCTCCAGGTACATAGATTTGGTGCCTGGGTTCCAGCTTGAATTAAAAATTCATTTGAGCATCTTGTTTTCAAGGCTCATTTAAAATCTAAGCATTGTCAGTGTGTTCAAATAATGAAACCAGATCCTCCACGAACTGCTGGAGCAAGGTCAGGGCCAGGCTGATCAAAGGTGACCTACAAGCTTCCTAAGATTGAAAAGAAAAATGGGACTTCATGTTCATGATTTTCTAACAGAGAGCTATTTCCACTAAGGACCAGAAGGGACACTGGTTCCCATCGTCCAAAACAAGAGCCCAAACTAAAATGACAATCTGTGGCTAAGGGAACACTGTTTTGAAAAGCTGTAACAATACTTGGGGCAAGTGTGCACCCCTAACGTGGTGAGTGACTGCCCCAAAGTCCTGAGCACTGGTGAAGCACCCCACGGACAGAGGCTCTGGACGGTCTGTATTTGGGGAGAGCTGATCTAGGAGGCACCATGGACTTCAGAGGAGGTGAGGAGAAAAGTGCCCTTTGTGCATGTGACAGCCTGGGTAGATTCCAAGTCTGTTTTTTCCTTCTTGATTGGAATTTTCTCAAGTTATCTGACCCCTGCATCGCGTCGACACTGTTCGTGCTGGGCATGGTCTTCCTCCTGCCTCTCCAGCCGGTCCTCAGTTGCTCATCTCCTTTCCCTTCTTGTCCTTCTCCACCTGTTCCCTGGACCTGTGTATTTAGAATTTTACTATTATATCTACAGTGCTGCTTACCTTTCCAGGCTCCTCTGAGAATCAGATGAAAGCTGTGAATCTTCTAAATTTTAAGAAAAATGCACATGCCCACATACACTCACAAATTTTGCATTTAGCTCGCGATGGCTTCATAGAAGCTACTCTCATGATCTATAAACTGTGCTCTGCAGAGTCTTTAAGCTCACTGCAGAAATTCTGGGCTAAAGAATCTCCCACACACCTGTCTCCCCATGATTCCCAGAGGCCCACTCCCCACCCCAATTCCTCCCCTGGAGTCCACCCCCTGCCCCGTGACTCACAGTAAGGAGAGCAAGAGCTGTCTCACTTATGCAGCCCCTGGGATCTACACTGTAAGAAGCCAATGAACATTTATTTGCTAAACGTGAAAGAGGAATTTTAACTTGTAGAAATTTGAGAAAAGTTGGCAAAAGTGAATATAAAATATGACCTTCCTGATGGATGAATGTGTTTAGGCAAGCAATCTGATGGAAACTGGCCTTTGGAGTATTAGCTACAAAATACCTAAGGCAGAAATGTATCTGTTGTGGTCTGAGTGTGTCCCCCAAAGTCTCAGGGTTGGAAACTTGAGCTGCAGAGCAATAGTTCTGGGAGGTGGGGCTTTTTCGGAGGATGCCCCAAGAAGGCCCCTTACAGAGGCCAGCATCTTGATTTTGGACTTTGCAGCCTCCAGAACTGTGAAAAAATAAATTTTCTTCTTTATTAATAACCCAGTCATGGATACTCTGTTCTAGTAGCATGAAAATGACCAAGATGGCGGTTTAGAAAAAACAGCCCAGTGGTCTGCAGAGCTTCCTTGAACCCACTGCAGAAGCAGAGAAAGGCAGAAGGCAGGACTCCCTGCCACAGCCTGGGCTCCTCTTGTAAGGCTTAGGGCCTCACTTCCACTCCAGGGAGCTTGAACAGCCTGAAGGCCTCCAAGATGCTGGGCCCACAGCCCAGCTAGTGCTCTGGGAGCCCAGGAACAAGAATCACCAGGAGAGAAACGCACCAATAAGAAGACCTTTATTAGTCTGGCCAGATGGCACTCCTGGAGCCAAGTAGCTCAGAGAAGCACTAGCTCAGGGGCTGAGGTCCTTTTTATAGGGTTTTTCTAAGCAAAAAGTTCAAACATAGGTTAGGGCATTCACAGAACTACCAGGGGATAAGATTCCAAACACACCGCTAATCTTATGCAGGAAATGTTTTATGGTCACCTTTTGTCATACCATTTGTCCCTGGGTGGGCTGTTAACCAAGTTAGCAATTAGCATAGGAAGGTTTGTGTGTAGTTTGAGCAGCTCTTTCTTGATGTTTGATAAGGAGAGGGGGAAGCAGCCTATTAGCAGGCCAGTGTGGAGCCACTTTAGCTCCGTCAGGTCCCACACCCTCAATTTAGCCAGAGCAGTGCTGCCCGTGTATCGTGTGCAATGCAATTCCCATTCACCATAAGACTGAACAGCTTGAAATGCAGTGAAAACACATCCCTGAGACCTGGGGGGAAAGTCCTTGCCCCAAGGAAACAGCAGCTGTAGACCAAAACTCAGACTCCTGATGCTATCCAGGGCTCTCTCCCCCTTCGTCATTTACTTCATTGATAGAGAAGGCATAAGGAATGTGTATCTACACAGTGGAATTTTCTTGATATTTCTGATTCTATTGGAAGGACTCCTATTTCTCCACGCTCAAGAACAAAAGCAGAACCACTCAAGCAAAGAGAAGTGGATCTGGCAGACGTTTGCAGACACGTTTACATACAAAGATGGGTAAAGCTCTATATTTGTGAGAGAGGAAGAGACACACTAACGTCTTTGCTGGAAGTCTAAAAACTCATCACATATGCTAGCAATGGTGGGGGAGGGGGTCCAGTTACGGTTTAAATTCTTCCAGTAAAACACCTTTGCCATAGGCTTTGGAATTTGGTTTCCCTAGCAGTACTAGAGATTGAACCCAAGGTCTTAGCACTGAACTACATCCGTGGCCCTTTTTTTATATTTTACTTATTTTGACACAGGCTTTCATTAAGTTGACTTGCCTGGGCTTGAACTTCAGATCCTCCTGCCTCAGCCTCCAGAGTGCTAGGATTACAGGAATAGACCACCATGCCCAGGTTCCACTCACTGTTTTCCTGATTCTATAACCGCAGCTGTGCCAGCTGCTGTTCATGTCCTTCTTCAGCAGGAGCGTGGCCTGTGTATGTCAGCAGAGTGATTCTAGAGAAGGTGGAATTTTCCTTGGAAAAATCGATCTAAATTCTTCTTCTATAGCTCTTCTAATTGTTCTATATGTACCTTATTGCCTGTATTAAAACCATTTTTATTTAAACCTGCTAGGTGGACTCTGTTGTCTGCAACTTAACCTTTATTGAACTTTGGTATCTTGACTAATCTAGTAAGAAAAATTTTACTCATTTTAGTTTTAATTTGATTGTCTCTAATACATGAGTGAAGTTAAAATTTGTTTTCTAATGTAAGAGCCAATGTAAGAAATTTCTGGGAATAATTGGTCCTTCCTCAGGAGATTACTTCTCATGATTTTAGTTATAGTTTGTCTCTTATTATTCATTCCAGTAGCTTTACTTTCCATGCTTTCTTACTACTATTTGTTGTTTAAGTGCCTCTTTCATGAGGCATCACAAGGGAATGGACTTGGCCCCATTGGTCTATTTGCATGTTTTTGAAACAGTAACAAGCTGGGGTGTGTTTTTTTTAATCATAGTAATGTTGCAATAATTCTTTCTATACAGTAGAGCAAATCCTCCTGCCTGATCTTCTTCCCCAAATCATTTTAATCATTTATAAATATTTGTTCTTCTTTGTAAACTAAAAGTAATGCTACGGAAGCCCTAAGAAAATCAAGCCAGAGCTTGTATTAGACTTGTCTTAAATTGACAGGTTAGTAGAGAGAATATCAGCCTCTCTGTGATGTAAACTTGCTTAATCATGGCTATTTCCTTGGATTTTTATGTCTCTTAATTAAGTTTTATGATTTATTTTGCATAACCTCTGTCAATTCTTCAGTCGTTTATAATCTTTATAATCGTTGATATCTTCTTTTCTATTGCATTTGTGGATAGCTATTGATGTTGTAGGTAAATACTATTGAATTTTGTAAATTGACCTTGTATCTAGCAACCACAATGACCGTTCCTATTAGAGTTAATTGTTTTCTGTTGATTCTGTTGTGTGCTCTATGAGAAAAACGAAGAAGAAATAGGTCAAAAGAGTTCTATCTAACACTTACAACTCTTGCTCCTTTTTGTCTGATAGTATTTTCCAGGACCATTAAAACCACATGAAATCTGGCAGCAAAGGAGGTCATCTTTAATTGATTCTTAACTCTAAATCCATGTAAAATTTTCCCACTGAGTATGACATTTGATTTAGGTTTTTACTTTTAAAATTCCATCAAGAGGAGGAAGTCCCTTTCTAGTCCTACTTGGTTAAAGCATTTCCTCTGGTTAAATGGTTGTTGAACCATCAAAATGGCTGCATTGAAAAGGAGACAAAAACATCAAGAGTTGACAAGAATGTAGCTCAACTGCTGTGGAGAGTGAACTGGCAAAGACACTGGCAGATGTCCCTGCTAACCCTAGCCGCTGTAACAGAATACCACAGACTAGGTGGCTTCAATAACCAGCATTTACTTCCCACTGCTCTGAAAGTTGAGAAGTACAGGATCGAGCAAGGCTCCAGAAGACTTACCTACTTCCTGGTTCATGGTTGGAGGTCTTTTTGCAGTGTCCTCACATGGCAGAAAGAGGAAGCAAGCTCTCCTGAGACTCATAAAGGGCACTAATCCCATTCCTAAGGGGCTGATGCTCATGACCCTATCTAACCCTAATTACTTCCCAGAGACTCCATCCTAATTCCATCACATAGGCTCAGCGTAGGAATTTGAGGGGTGGGGCAGAAGCACCCCTACCACACCAGTTCTCCGTAAGGAGCCTCCCAATCCCTCTTCTGTTCTCCATCCCCCAGCTTCACGGTGCTTTTGCCCACAGTTGCCCACACCCCGCAAGTCTTCTTCAGAGAATGAGCTTCTGGTTGCTTACGCACTTCAGCCATGTAGGTGGAGAGCTAGAACTATCCAGTGGTTGTGTCCTCCTTGGGCAGCCCTTAGCCGCTAACTGATAGATGCAGAGACAAAAAAGCCCAGCAACCCTGCCTCCAGCTGGGACAATTATAAAGCATAATTTATGTTCCCAAGTGCCTTCTGGGATCAGCAACCCAAGGCCCACCCTGACTCAGACTTTTCCTTGAATCACACCCTTCTTGAGTTCTTCCCCACCTGCCCTACTTCCCCTACTACCTTACCCACTTCCGGCACATCCTTAATAAATCACGTGTACACAAGTTCTTGTTTCGGGTCAGCTTCGGACCTCACAGTCAGTTCCAGAAACTCTGGGTCAGCATCCGTGAAAGCTGGACACAGGCATCTGCAGTGATCATCTCTGACCACAGACATATACAAAAAGACTCATAAACTTTTCTCTTAATAGTGCCACACCAAAAGCAACGGAGACCTTCATCCAGTTATCTGAATGGGTAAATAAAATGCGTGTATTCACACAGTGGAATACAGCCCAGTAACAAGGGGAAACTGACCACACTCAGCAGGATGACAGGCGAGTCGGAGCACAGACACACCGCCCCCCTCTGTCTCTAGAAAATGTAACCACGCTAAGCTCCTAATCCAGTTTTACTTCTGCAGAGGGCTACTTGGCTGTTCCAGTGCCAGGTATTGTTAGGGAGTTGATTATGTTAAAGTGTTTCGTGATGCCGCCAGCACAGACTGCATTCTCCTGGTGCTTCTTGGCTCTTAAAGACCTCATGCTCTTATCTTTAGTTTCCCTTCCCCCCCCAAGGCCACAGCGGTCTGGAGAGGTTAAACCTGTTTCTTCAGGACCAAACCCATAAAGGGCAACCTGGCCTGTGATAGGTTAAAGGTAGCCCGCTCCTCCTAAATAAGCAATAGCCCAGCCCAAAACTGATAAAAGGACCTTCCTTTCTTTGCTCTCCTCTCCTTCTGCTGCTTCCTCCTCCTCCTCCTCCTCCTCCCTCCCTCTCTCTCTCTCTCTCTCTCTCTGTTCTCTCTCTGCTCTTTCTCTCTGCTCTCTCTGCTCTCTCCCTCTCCTCCCACCCCTTGGATAAAATCTCCAGTCAGACCTCTCGGTGTGTGGCCTCTTGTTGAGCGTCACTATTCCCCTTCAGGTATTACATTACGCACCTTTGCCCTGGGATCTGAACGAAGTTGGGGAGCCTCTGCCCTGCTCGGGCCAGGGTTGGTGACTGGAATGGAGCACAGGGTCACATCTGGGGTTGGGATGATGGTCGCTGGGACACTTCCAATTAAATTTGTAAAATTTAATTGAGCTGTACACTTACAGTGTGATTAAGCACCTTACTCATCGATATATTTTTAACGCTGTAGAATAGTGAAATGTTGAGTTCTAGCAGTTTTTCTGCGTATGTTACATAATTTTGTCCAGAAATTTTTTTTTTCTGGAGGTAAGACCATCCTCACACTTGAGATAAAACTTCCTTGAGCACCCTGAATGAATTTGCTAATATTTGTTAGATTTGGCTGTGATTTTTTATGTCTATCCTAAAAAGAGAAATGAGCCTATGATCTTCTTGTTCTGTTTTTATAAGGTTTTGGAACTGGGGTTAAATTATAAGCTGGAGAACTTGATATCTCTTTTAATTTTCTGAAATAACTGGAATTAAGTAAGAAACATCACCACACTGACAGGCTAGCAGAACTCACGAATGATCTGGATATGGGGGTTTTGGGGGGGGAGTGGGGGATTTGACTATTCCTTTTATTTATTTAGTGTCTGCTGGCATTTGAGATGTTTAAATCTCTTCTCTCAATTATAACACTTGACAAGTTTTTAAAATGTGTCCATTTGTGTACATTCAAGTTTATTAGCGTGCTTCTTCTTGTATTCTCATGGTTTTCTTTTTCTCCTGTTTAAAACTCTTATCCCTTTGGAATTTACTTTCAGGGAAAATGAAATCGTGGCTCTAGCTTTTTTCCTGGTGGCTTCCAGTCACCTGTCACTCACTGAATAATGCATCCCCCTGGGAGGCTGGCTGGTGTGCAGGAGGAGCTGTGAGTGGCAGCGCAGCCTTTCCCTGGTAACATCAGTGGACTGCGAAGCGGAAATAGCGCAAGTGAGCCTCTCGCCCTCTCCTCCACTGAGGATAGAACAAAGAAGAAACCAATATCCGGATAAGTATGCCCAGACGGACCTCCTGCTGGCCTGTCTCCTGATAGAGGGCACCCACTGGGGAACCAGTCCCTTAGACTCAATCACACAGCAGGGGGCCCGCAGAGGAATCCACTGTGGTTCTTAGGATAGAGGCTGTTAGAACAGAGCTGGGTACCCCTCTTTTGTTCCTCTGTGTTTTATTCTGCCATGTCATAATAAATAAGCAGACGATTTCTCCAAAGTCAGAAAGTATCGGTGGCGTATTTTTCAGGGGCTTGGGCTTGCTGTTATGCTGAGGAAAATCCTCAAGGTTTCACGAGAGGCTGCACTCAGTTTAGGCAATAGCAGAGAAATAACAAATTCCATGGCAACAGAGAAGCGGGGGGCTGTCAGGAACCTCGGTTAGGCCTTCCTCAGGGTGGGCAGCGGGTAACATTCACTGAAGTCCACATGACATACATCCAAAACACTAACGCCTGGATTGCTTCAAGAGTACTCTAGGTGAGGAGCAGAGGAACAGAAGGGAAGAGATCTTCCCTCCAAAGGACTGCCCCCTCCCCACCTCCCAGACACGTAGCCGGAGGAAGCACTTAGGTAGGAAATGTACTCCCTCTAGTACTCAGCGGAAGGAAAGAGAAAATAAGCCTTTAAGAAGGCAGTGAAGACTTTCCTGTCTGAATGGGACCATTTAAGCATCATACCTTCTCCTGGACCAGAAACAGGTCCAAGAAAAGAAAAGAAAATAGAGGGAAAAATTTGAAACAAAGCTTTAGTACATAGGGAGGGGAGGGGGCTTCAAGGGAGGGGGGCATGGGAAAACGGGGTGGGAGGCATTGCATGCAGGTGCAAACTCCCTATGATGAGTGCTATCATTATGTATTCTAAAATGTACCAATAAGTGTTTTACTATACAAAAAACTCTCATGCGCCTCTTCCTAGGCCAGTCATAGCGGGGAGCTGGAACGCTCATGGTTGTTACAGCCCTTCCTGAAGCATCTCCTGCACCAAGATGGCAAGCCCTGGGAAGACAGACCGATGGAGGACATGATCAGCAGGCAACTGAGGGCCTTCATGACGGACACTCAAACTGTTCTTAATTGCCATAAAATGTACATAGCAAAATTTACATTTAATCATTAAGTATACAACCTGGTGACATTTATTACATAGAAGGAATGCAAACATTGCATTTTCCAGTTTTCCATCTCCCCAAACAGAAATTCTGTAACTACTAAAGAATAATTCCCCCACTCTCCTCTCTCACTCTGCCTTCCAGTAAACACTTACCTATTTTCAGTTTCCATGAATTGGCTAGATGCAAGTGCAATCATAACATTTTGTTCTTTGCCTGGGGTGTATTTCACTTAGCACCTTTTCACGTTTCATCTATGTTATGGCATGAAGCAAAAGTTAATTTCCCCTTAGGACTGTCTAGTATTCCACGACATCTTTCCCACTCATCTGCTGACAGACTTACCTGCCGTTTGCACCTCTGGTTACCAGAGTGTCGCAGTGATCCTATGTGTATCTGCGTGAATGTCTCTTTCCAGTTCTTTCTGGGTGGATATTTAGGAATGAAGTTGCTGAGTTACAGGGTGATGGCGTGGTATCATCATTTCACATTATCGGAGCCACGAGGCGTCCCATTTCTCTACCTACTCACCAGCACTTGTTAGTTTCTTCTTTTTTTAATCATGGTCATACTAGAGAATGCAAAGTGGTATTTCTTTGAGGTTTTTATTTGTAGTTCCCTAATAACTAGCAATGCTGAGCATCTTTTCATTTTCTTCTTGGCCGTCTGCATACCTTCTTTGGAGAAATGCCTATCCAAGTACTCCCTCGCCCGATACCCAGCCCTCCCTTCACCCGCTCCACTCCTTCCTATTTACAGAAATTATTTCTGCCTTTTCCTTTTCTCATATTTATTCCTTTCCCTTCTTTCCTTTCCCCTATCCTTCCCACTTACCCTTACTCTTTGCACCTTTTCTTCCTATTTCACATTATCTGTTATACATTTTGATCCTTATTTATACCATCAGTTTCTCACACCAAAGAAACTATTTGGTATTTACACATATGTGTCCTATCTACTTCACTTAAGAGTGTGGTCTCAGTGTGCATCCATTTAGCTATAAATTCTTCTCTAGCTTCTCATTCTTTATGGCTGAGCAGTACTCCATTTTATATATTTAAAAAAAGCAGTTATTCAGTCTCCAGTTGATTGGCAATTGGGCTGTTACCAAGCTTTAGCTATTACAGACTGGCTCACTATAAACATGGGTGCACATATATCACTATGGTATGTTTCTCTTAACTTTTTGGAAAGATACCCAGCAGGGGAATAGCTGAGTCAAATAGAACTTCTAATCCTAGTTTTTTGAGGTTTCTCCATACTGATTTCCACAGTGGTTGCACCAGTCTGCACTCCCACCAGCAATGGAGAAGGGTTCCTTTTTCTCCACAACCCTGCCGGGATTTGTTATTGGTTGAATTCTTGATAGAAGCCACTCTTTCTGGGGTGAGGTAGAATCTCAGCATTGTTTGATATTCATGAAGTTCCTTGGGTGTTCTTTGTCATGAAAGTATCTTACTTCTCCATTAATTTTATTTTGAAAGATAGTTTTAAAGAGTACATCAGTCTGTGTTGGAGGTTGTTTTCTTTTAGGGCTTGAGTTCTTCTTGACTTGAGGATTTGTGTTAAGAAGTCTGCTGAGATTCTGATGGGCTTTCCTTTGTGTGTGATTTGTTTCTTTTCTCTAACTGCTTGTAGTATTTTGTTCTTCTGTTGGGTTTCTGGAATCTTGACTACTATATGCCTGGGTGTAGATTTTGTCTGATCACAGCTGGTTGGAGTCCTATAAGCCTTACTTATCTGTATGTCAAATTCTCCCCCACTCCCCACCCCCTGGCTTGGGAAGTTTTCTGCCATTATTTCTGTGAACAGAAGTTTTTTTTTAATGTCATTTGCACTCTCTACTGTTTTCTCATTGACTCTAATCAGTCTTATGTTATTCTTCTCTGCATCACCTAGCAGTTGCTGGAATGATTTCTTGTGGTTCCTTGCTATTTTTAAGAAATCGTGCTTTTCCTGGCCACTAACCACAATCCTGTCTCCTATATATCTGATATTCTGCCCTCATGTTGGCTCATTCTGCTGCATAAACTTTCAGTGGATTTTTTCATCTTCTAGACATCTGTTTGCACTGTTTTATGGATTCCATTTGTTTCTTACGCTGGGATTCCACCGTGTTCCTCGACCCCTCTATTTTTTTTATATCTGTGTCTGCTCTAGAGGTGTTAATCATGCCCTTCCACTATGGACACAATCTCTGCTGTTATCTGAGAAATTAGTTCTGATTTCATTTTTTCCAGACTCTCTTCTGTTGCCAGTTCAGGGAGTCCATGTTGAGTTTCAGATTATTTCATCTTGTTGCCCCTTGGAGTTGCCTTTAGCGATCTAGAAGTCTGGTTTGAGTCTTGTTTACCTGTCTTCTCATCTCGACCAATGCAGTCGGATGTGCCTTTATTAAGGCGACTATCTGCTCTCCCAGTGGGCTTCAATTTTCAACAAGCCTTGGAGAAGCCTTCTCTCTGCTGCTCTTGGCTGTGCCAGTTCCTGGTTCAGCATGATGGCCTTCTGGATCCCTGAACCGGGCTGTTGTCTGGGAGGACTTCTGGCTGGAGCCTGCACTCACTCACTGATGGTACTGGATGGGCCTCTGGCCGGGGCCTGTGCACCTGCACTGCTGTTTTCCAGTCAGGCCTTTGACTGGGGCCTGCACACCCAAGCCACTTTTGTCTGGGGAGGCTTCTGGCTGGGGTCTCCACCCACTTACTGCTGGTTATCTTGGTTGGCTTCTGGCTGGGGGCTGCTGCACTCAAGGATCTGCAAGTTCCTTACCTACTTTTCCATATTGTTTTTCCAAATAAGCAGGGTTGTTAGTCTTGCTGAATTGCAGAAATTCTTTATAAGTTCTGAAGTGTAAACTCTGACAGAGAATCTTCCCTTTGAGTAAAACTTTATTCTGGCCCCTAAGTCTTGTCTAATTGAGCCTGAACTTTGTCTTCCCTCTCCACCCTTGGGGAATATAATTTGAGAAAGAATATTACTATGTTAGTATAGCCACAAGCTAATGACCCAAAGGTGTTTTCTTTTAGTGCTTTTCCATCCACTTACCCTCACTCTCCTGCTTGGATGTTAGTCCTCACTTGCTCTTTTGGAGTCAATCTCTGTTCACTACTGCAAGACTGACAGAGTGGACCCTTCAGCTACTGCTGTGGCACCTTTGAAGTAAGACTCTCTTACTGTCTTAGTTACTTTCTCATCACTGACACACAATCACAGCACCCACAACGTAAAAGAAGAAAGGTTTGTTTTGGCTCACAGTCTGTAGAGGTTTCAGTCCATAGTTGGCTGGCTTCAAGGTAGGGAGGGCAGCAGGGCACAGGTGCATGGCAGAGGAGAGACAGCTCATGGCCTGGAGTCAGAAAGTAGAGTGTGATCAAGGGAGAAGGAAAGAAGTTAGGCCCTGCCAGGCCAAACCCCCAGTGACTGCCTCTTCCAACCAGGATTCACCTTCCAACATCACACTGACCTAAAAACTCATCAGTGGACTGATGAGTACCACACACCCAAGATCCAGTCACCTTCCAAAAGCCACTCCTCCTGTGATCACATGAAGCTCTGGCAGGACTTCTAGATATAAACCATAACACTTACCACCTTTAACAAGTGCCATGAGTATATTTTTTCTTTGACAACCTTTATCAGATATATGATCTGTGAATATTTTCTTACTCTCTAATTTGTCCTTTTACTTTCTTGATAATGTCCTTTGATGCACAAAGCTTTTTAATAAGGATTCTATTGAATCTACAGATTGCTTCCAACAATTCTGGATTGTTCATTGATGTTGTGCAGAAATACAACTGAGCTTTTGTATGTGTGTGTGTGTTGATACTGTACCTGAAACTTCAATGATTTTTAGTTCTATTAGCCTTCTTGGGAATTATTTGGAGATACATACATACTTGTGTCACCTGCAAAGAGAAACAGTTTTAATTCTTAGTTTTCAGTTGGGATGTATTTTATTTTTCTTATATAATTTCCTAGCTAAAACTTCCAGTGCAATGTTGGCTGACAGCAGTAGTGAGAGTGATCATTTGGTTGTAGGTGGCCCCCAAATTTCATGTGTTGGAAATTTCATTACCAAAATCAGATGATCATGGCACATGTTTGAGGCCTTTGGAAGATAATTAGAATTAAAAGAGATCACGAAGGTGAGACCCCACAAATGCGTTAGTGGCTTTATAAGGAGGAGAGGAGATATCCCCCTTGCAAGCTTGCTCTGTCTCACAGTGTGATGAAGACCTGTGCAGCTGTGGAACTCTGTATCTCCACTAGCACAGACCTCATTAGAGACAACTGCCAGGTCCTGAACTTCTCAGTCATCAGAACTACAAGCCAAACAAATATTTACACATTCAGCATTTTGCCTTGTTCCTGATATCCCATGAAACATTTTTTAGTCTTTCACCATTATGTTAGTTGTGCATTTTTAATAAACATTGTTTATTGTGTTGAGAAATTTTTCTTCATTTTCCAGTGCTCTTATAAGGAACAAATATTAGATTTTAGCAAATGCCTTTTTTGTATC
Source organism: Fukomys damarensis (assembly GCF_012274545.1). NCBI lineage: Eukaryota > Metazoa > Chordata > Mammalia > Rodentia > Bathyergidae > Fukomys > Fukomys damarensis. Next base: position 3,186,437 of record NW_022900941.1, on the reverse strand, counting down.
AATTGAGATTCTTATGAGGTGGAATGTTTTTGCTTTTTCTTTTGTTGTTTGTGTGTGCGTGTGTGTACATGTGTATGTGTGCTGTCAGTGTGATATATTACATTGACTTATGCTGAATCACACTCGATTTCCTGGCATGAATCCCAGTTGACTGTAGACTGTAATCTTTTTATCTGGTTTGTGTCCCTTTGTTAGTGTTTTGTTGATCCTTTTGTCTATATTCATGACATACATCTCTACAACTTTCTTATTTTGTAATGACTTTAACTTTGGTGTTAGGGTAATGCTGTTTTCAGAAAATCAAGTAGGAAGTGTTCCTTCTTATTTTAGGCTTTGTCAGCAGTTAAGAAAGACAGATATTGACAGCTCACTAAATGTTTGTCAGAATTCACAAGTGAAGACAAAATGATTTAGGATTTCTTGGGAGTTTTTTATTGCCCATTTGATCTCTTGTTATCAGTTTGTTCAAATTTCCTATTTTTTTCTTAAGCCAACTTTGGAACTTTTGTATATTTCTAGAAAGGAAATCTTCCAATCTTCTATCTACTTTGTATATTTTCATAGTATTCTTTATAATATTTTTATTTTTTTACTCAGGTCAGTAGTAATAATTCCACTTCCATTTCTGATTTTAATTGTTTTATCACTTTCAATGTTTGTCATCTTATCTTTCCAAAGAACCAACTTTATATTTAGTCTATTTTTTTATTCTCTATTTCTTTTTTATTCTAAAATCTTTATTACTTCTTTTCTTTCACTAGTGTCATCTCCTTTCTCTAGTTTCTTAAGATATAAAGTTAGGTTATTGATTTCAGGTCTTCTTTGTTAATGTAAGCATTTATTGCTGATATTTAATGTAGTCATTCATAGCACTTCTTTTAGTGCACCACATTGGTTTCTGTAGATTTTGTTTTCTTTTTCATTCTTTTCTAAGTATTTTTATAATTTTTTTGTGAATTATTTGATCCATTGGTTGTGTGAGTGTTTTTAAGTTCCACATATCTGAATTTTCTGTTTCCTTCTCATTAATTTTTGTCTTTGTACTATAGCTGTCTGAATAATGTCACTCTTTCTAAATTGGTTGAGACTTTTTTTGCAACCATATATATGGTCCCTCTGGTAGAGTGTTGTGTGCCTGCTATTGTTTGAGGTAGGGTATTGTGTGTGTGTGTGTGTGTGTGTGTGTGTGTGTGTGTGTGTATCTTATTTGTGTATTGTGTTATTCAAGCCCTCTATTTCCTTACTAATGTAAATGTTCCATCCCTTATTGAAAGTGACACATTAAAGTCTTTGACTATTATTTTAGAACTATCTATTTTTCCCTTTGATTCTGTTAATATTTGCTTCAAGTTTGGGGACTTTGGTGCTTAGTTCATGTATATTTATAATTTCTGTACTTTCCTGATGAATTGTCTTTATTTTTCCAGAGCACACTATCAAATCCATGGCCTAACATATAAGAAAGCCCTCTACCACTATATATTCATCACCTGAATTTAGGCTTTTATTGATATACAATGTATTTTTTTGTATCTTGTGGCAGTTTCTGACTTCAAGACTGTTTTGACTGATAATAACACAGTCATCTCCTGTTCTCTTTGGGTTACTGTTTTCATAAAATATTATTTTCCATGTTTTACTTTCAATTTATTTGTGTCTTTAGAACTAAAATGAATGTCTCATAGATCATGTTTTTATATTCATTTCATCTTAATTTCTCATTGACTGTTTAAAGAAAGTTTTTCTGGATATAGAATTCTCAATTGACAGTTTCTGTGTGGGTGGTGTTCAGCACTTTAAATATGACATCCTGCTTTCTTTGGCTTCTATAGTTTCTTACGAGAAATTGAATGTTAATTTTGTTGAGGATCCTTGTGTACCATTAGTCATTTCTTTCACGTGCTTTCAAGATTGTTTCTTTTCTATGTCTCCCAACTGATTATAATGTGTCTTCCTGTTGGTCTCTGGCATTTTTCTACCTGGAGTTTGTTATGCTTCTTGAATCTGTAAATTCGTGTATTTCCTCAAATTTTGGAAGCTTTGACCAATATTTCTACAAACATTCTATCTGCTTCTTTCTCACTGTCTTCTTGTTCTGAGACTCCTGTAATGCAGACATTGATCTACCTGAATGTGTCTTATGTATCTCTTAGGATCCGTTTATCTTTCTTTACTCTGTCTTCTTTCTTCTCAGACTGGTAATCGTTTTTGTCCTAATTTCAAGTTCACGGATATGTTCTTCTGCCTACTGAAATCTGCTGTTGAACATTTCTAGCTTATCTTACATTTCATCCAGTGTACCTTTTTCTCCAGAATTTCTAGTTGACTCTTTTAATAACTTCTCTTTACTGATATTCTCATTTTTCATACTTCATTGCTTGATTTCCTTTAGTTCTTTGCTCATGTATCTCTCTTGTTCTTTAAGTCTAGTATTTGTGTAGTACATCAAACACCTGTTTTTCCTCACCAATGGTTTCTTTCAATTTATTGTGTTGCTTTAAAAAGCCCTACTCTTTCTTTGTAAGCCTTGAACTTATTTTCATGAAAACCGAATATTCAAATACTATAATATTGTAATTGGAAATTAAATTCTCTCCCTCAGATTTTTGTAGGATTTTCCTTCTTGATTGTTAAAGACTATAGAAATCTGTTTAGTCTGATCTCCGAAGCTAAGCAGGTTTGGGCCTGGTTAGTACCTGAATGAGAGAAATCTGTTTAGTGAATTTTCCAGGAACTATTTTGCAAAGACTTCGTTATGAGTGGTCACCAGTATTTCTGTTCCTCAGCCTGTATCTTGGCAGATATTTCCATTGATGCCAGGGGTGTGTTTAAGGTGCTTTTTGTTGTTGTTGTTGCCTCTGCAATCACTTGGTTGCTGTTATTCTTTGTCCATTTTCTTAGGATTCTGAAAAATTAACTCTGGCAGTTTTTGCTTGTTTTTTAAAGCTTCGGTGGGGAGGCAAGAGATTGGAGCTGCCTACGCCATCATTTTATTGCTGTCCAAGTCACCAGAATTCTTTTGAGGAGTTACTCAGTAGTGATTTTTAATAAAATTTCAATACAGTAACAGTCAAAACCAATACTTTTCAGTGGAACACCAATTCTGGGCAGTAGAAACAGCTGAAATTATTTAATTTTCTTTACACAAGTCACTTTCCAAATCAAGTGGCTTTTTCTTTATTTCTGAAAATAGGTAGGGAAGGGCAGGCCTGGGAGTTTTTAATACATAAGAGATATTCAGTGATTTACCTTTTAGTATTTTTAGTATTTTAGTATTTTTGCATCCTTAGTATTTATTATTACCATTGCTATCACCTCATTCTTTTATTTTTCCATGTATCTTTAAATTACTTTATGGAAGTTTTCATCCTTCTGACCATCCATCACCTTTTAAACCACCTGGCACTTTGTTTTCTGGACTCCCAAAGCATTATTCAAAAACTGGGTTGCAGCCTTTTTCACTGATGACCTCTTGTTGTCAAGAGAAGGCAACTAATTTACACTCACTCTGTGGGCTCCCAGACGGTGCAAAGAGCCACGGATGAAAGCTTGAGCCACTTGCTGCCTTGAATCCCTCAGATCTTGGTCCTTTGGCCTGAGAGCACCGCAGCTCCTCTGGCTGACAGACCGTACTTTTTGTATGTTAACCTTCTTGGTGTCACTTCCTTTTTCACATTCTTGGCTTTTCTTTTGTAAATTCACTTCTTTCAATTTTCCTGGTGATTTCTTTACCTCAGTCTGTGAAGCCAGAGTTAACTGCTCTAGAATAGAGTCTGGAAAGAGTTTTCTTTCCTTCCATGGAACAGCTCCTCGTGACACTTCCTCCTCTTCAGAGCGTTTTGTCGTGGCTTTGGTCTCAAGGACTCGCCCTCCCTTCCCTTCCACCTGGGCGCTGGCCAAGGTCAGCTGCTGTGGAGCCTCATCAAACACATGGTCCCTTCCTAGTCTTCCCCCAAAGACAAGGCAGCAGTGGCACTGCTGGGCTCCTCTGCCTCCTGCTCCTGGCCCTCATCCACCATTACCTTGGCCAGGGAGGGGGTAGGAGAAGAGCATGGCCTTATTCTTTAAAAACTGATTCTTCAAAAATTAATTTGATTGGTACAATTTAAATATGCATACCGATCACATTCATCAAAGGGAATTTGTACCTGTACATAATATATCTTGATTTCTCTTTTTCTCTCAATCCTCTCTCCTCCTGTCAACCCTCTTCCCATTTTTTTTAAAAAAGCTTTGTTTCCATTTTTTCCTTCTTTTCTCTTTTTTTCCCCTTTCCCTTCCTTTCCCTCTTCCTTCTTCACCATTTCCTTTTCCTTTTGAACAGTTTCTTCCTGTTTCATATCATCTATTATACATTTTTGGCCATATTTACCCTTGGCAATTTCTCACACTAGAGAGATAATGCAGTATTTTGACATATGTGTCCAATTTATTTCCCTTAAAAATATACCCTCAAGTTGCACCCATTTGGCTATAAATTTCTGAAATTCATCTACTTTAACGTATTTTTAAAAATATCCTTTTTTTGTCCACTCTTTGCTTGATGGGCATTTATGTTGCTTCCAAGATTTACCTATTACAAACTGTGTCACTATAAACATGGGTGTTCATATATCATTGTGATAGGATACTTTTAATTCTTTTGGGGAGATACCCAGCAGGGGAATAGCCGAGTCAGATGGGACCTCTAATCCTAATTTTTTGAGGAATCACCACACTGATTTCCAGAGTAGTTGCACCAGTCTACGCTCCCACCAACAGTAGAGAAGGGCTCCATTTGTTATTGGTTGATTTGTTGATAACAACCATTGTTTCTGGAGTGAAATGGAACCTCATCACTGTTTCAATTTGCATCTCTTAGGTGACCAGTGATGTTAAACATTTTTTTGTATATTTGTTGGTCATTTCTATTTCTTCATCTGAGAAGTCTATTCATTTCAGATGCCCAGTTTTGGATTGGGTCCTTACATCTGAGGGGCCTGATTTTTTTCAATGTTTTTGTATGTTATAGATATTAGTTTAGATATTATCTGAGGGACTACTGACTAAAATTTTTTCCCACTCTGTGGTTGTCTCTTCACTCTGTTAATGATTTCCTTTGTGGTGCAAAAACTTTTTAATAGGATGAGGTCCCCTTTGTTGGTTCTTTGCACTATTTCCTTTGCAGTCTGGGTTGTGTTTGTAAACTCAATCACCTCATTCTTAAAACTGTCATTCATTTAACTATCCTATTCTTCTGCTGCAAGGGTCAAGCAGGCAACACGAAGTAATTGTAGTTGAGACCCAGGCCTAAAAAATACAGAACTGAAGTCAGGTTACCTTTAATCTATTTATTTTATAATCTTTTGTAGGACACAAACCTTCTATTCTACATTTTCTACTTGAAAAATGGAAATAATTTTACAAAGTACATCATCGGGCCATTGCGAAGACTAAATGAGCAACAGTTAGTACTTAGCCGTCCCTAAAAGTTGCTGTTGATGTTATTCTTCCTTTCTACATCCCCAGGCTCAATCTTTCAACCTGGCAAAAGGTCTGCCCTCCCAACCTTTCAGGAGCAAATGGCACTGTTTTTCCTCCTTCTTGCCCTTGCCTTTCTGAGCATGTCTCAGTCTTGCCCCTTCCTCGCTTGGGCTACATTTCTCATGAGTGTTTCCAGGACTCCTGCAGCCCTTCAGTGGAGTAGAGAACCAGCCTCTGTCTCACAGAGAACACTTCTCTGACACCCTTTCCCTAGCATGTCCACGATCAATCTCTGCTCTCCTAAAATGTGGAGTTTTAAACTAATTAGGTTTTATCCATTCTTCAAGCCCTCTCTTTCATGTTACCCAAAAAAGCACAGCTGGGAATGGAGCGGAAGCAAGACTGAATTTTAAAGAATAAACCATTTTCCCTCCAAACTATCTCTCGGTCCTCCCAGCCAGTCCAGTTTCCTTTCTGGGCCATCCAGTTGTTTTCTGAATTTTTAGTTTCAGAAAGGAAGAAAATGAGCAAGGGTTATATATAGAATATTTACAAGTATCAAGAAGGAGATGCAGCAGAGTTTTCCGTCCTGCACTCTTCAGATTGGGGAAGAATTTTCTAGTCTAGGGAGAAAGATTAAGAGCTGATATTTTAAAGGTCCTTAAGAAGGAAACGTGCTCTCTTCTGGACAAAAAATAACAGAACCCTCAGCTAGTTTTGAGATAATTAAGAGCCACAAAAACAATTTATTCTATTTCCCAGACACAGCCCAAGGAAAAAAAATCACATGCTGAATTAAAATGGCCGAGCAGACCTGAAAAGATTCTGGAAGCCACGTGGGAAGACTCAGCAGAGATCTGAGTGGAATGGCCACTGAAGACCAAAGGTGACCAGACAACACACCAGGGGAGAAAGGTGATGAATAACACTGAGACTGTTTAGCTCCCAAGCTTATAACTGACAAAACTAGATCCAAATACCAGGAAAGAGAAAAAGATTAATTTGATTGACATTGTATATGTGCATTCACAGCAAAGTGCACACTCAAAAATTAAATTATAGGAGAAATACAAAATTTCTTACCCTCCTGAGTTTAAGAAGTTACATAATCATCCATCAAAAGGCTAAAACTCATAATTATTTTTCATAGTAGAAACAGAGAGATGGGTAGCCAGCCAGGGAGTAAGGAAGTAGCTTACAGACAGGAAAGAACCATATAAAAGCTCAGGCTGACAGCAGCTCTCCGGGTCTCATTTGGATCGTCTGAACCTTTCCTGCAGAGCATCCACTGGCCAAATCCCACTGGAAGCAGAAGACAAGAAGGACTGGAAGAAGCAGCTCCTGAAGGTCAGATTTCTGGTCTGCAAAGTGCAATGGAAGGGGTGGGCAATATACCTGAAGAGCAAAGGGAAGATGCTCAGAGCATTGTGCAGGGATGTCCTTGTTGGAATGAAAACTGAAAAGATTCTTAATCTCTTCTCCCTCCCCCACCCCCTGGGGACTGTATAAAGAGCTAAGCATAGGAGGGAGGACACTGAAGCTGACCTCCATGCCCAGAAAGGGTAGATAAAGAATGCAGCTGGGAATGATCTAGAATCTTAGGAAATGCATGGTGGCTCACACCGGCAGAGTGAGACTGATAATAGGGGCAAGGGACAAGATGAAGGAGTCAGATAGAAACAAGCAGGTGGATAACTCCAAAACACCCTGAGTTACTAACCATCAGGTTAACTCTTTGACATTAACTTTTTACGTAAGTACAGATTTGGGTAGATACCAACTCTGTCACACTTAGGTGAAAGAAGTGCACTGTGGCTGTTTTCAGAGACATCCCAGGATCAAGCCGTCCATGCAGATCAAATTGCAATGGAGAGCTACTTAAGAGAAAGGTGAAATTAGCTAAGTTGAGTTGCAATTGACTACTTGACAGGAGACTATGCAATTTAATTAGATGTGTATTTCTAATTTTATTTTTGGAGCCATTTTTCATGTCTCAAACATTTTCTTTGGCCTTTGAAAGGCTAAGAGAAGGTTGGTGAAAGGGAATCTCTGAACAACAGCTGTATGGGTGGCCTGAAGCAACTGGTCCAGGTGAAAGCTGAAGGGTCAATGACTCCAAAAGGGAAGGGGCCAAGCACGGACAGAGGATCCAACTGTCGGACCAGACTGAGACTTTTGGATCACTTACAGGTGTGGGAAGTTTTAGTCACAGATATATAAAACAACTAACTAATTTTTAATAAAAGTCAATCAGTAACTCCTAGAAAATTTAAACATTGCACAAGAAATAAAATATAGGATATGAGTAGCTGCAGCTGTGAACAATGTTTACATAATGATAGTGTGCAAACACCAAACACTAATTTAACCAAAAATTGTGATTTCACTTTATTCAGGCTATGGGAGACAGAATATGGATGCAAGACTTAATGTTTGAGTATTAAGAGCTCATCTTCTGCAAATGAAATAAATATATACAAGATAAAATTTAAAAATTAGAGAAATGCTGGGTTAAGCATATTAATCTTTAAAACATGAAGGGTAACATTAAAGGAGACTTGGAAGCTGAGTTTGCAAGCACAGACTAAAACTGAACTTGTGAATAACAGAAGAAATGGGAGGATTGGGCATACTGGTGACCAAAGCCTGGCCATCTGGTGGGAGCCACCAGGGTCAAGCCCTGGACTTTAGCAGGTTTGCTTTCAGCAGCCTCCTCCTTGGCTAGTCTCCCAGAATATTCATCAGTGTCTTTCTTTGTAGAAGACTTATCTCCCACTGGATATTTACATATTCAGAGAGGAAATGTCAGTGGAAACCAGAGTGACATGTGCTGTCCTCTTATTTCCACTCTCTACCCCACCACTGGGAGAGCTAAGAGAACTAGGACTCTCAGAGACCCTGACCATCAGGGCCCCACCAATCTCAGGCTTTTAATATCTTACAGAGGGTGCTGAGGTCTGTTCCCAGACTGCCCTCAAGATCAGGTGCTGAGGAAGGTAGAGTGTTTTCTCCCTCTCGTCATCACTGTGATTGTTTCCTCAATGTCCTCTTCCTCCTCCTCCCTCCTCCTCCTCCTCCTCCTTTTTTTTAGACAGGGGCTCACTATGTGTTTCAGGATAGCCTTGAACTCATGCTCTTCTTTCCCTGGCCTCCTCAATGCCTGAGGAGTCTTCTGCTGAGAAGACCCATAGCTGAGACCTGTGGAGGTTTGGGGGCAGGGTGCTGCCTCCACCAGTATATTTCTCTTCACTGGAGAAAGCCCACATCCACTGACTGTGCAAAGCATGAGAACAAAGACCTAAGGAATCCTCCAAACGGAGGCATTTTTTAATGAGATTACAGCTTCACAGTTCCTGTGTGATGAGTCAAGGCCTCTGCTAGGGATGAATTCAATTCAACTTCTCCACGCGGACAGAAGGACAGTCCTGCTCACCACTCATTTCTAAGTCTCCGCAGTGAACTAAGTACATACAGATCTCTGTCTCAAAACCTGCTCCAGGGAAAACAGCATAAGGTAGGCACCACCTAAAATGAGAAACAGCACACGGGAGAGCTGTGGAAGATCACAGGTGCTGGTCCTAGAGGTGACTCTCATCACTCTTGCTGATTCCAACTTAAAGACACAGCTGCATTTAACATCTAGAAACATAGGACAGTGTGGTCTAGCAGTGTCTGCTGGGACTTTGTGAGCATTTAACTGTCTCTGAGAATTGCATACTGGGGAGGGGGCAGAATATAGCATGTGACATGCTAAGAAATGCACATTTGGGGCTTTGCACAGACTTCTGAAAACCCTTGGAATTCCCTGAGTGGCAGGGGTGAGAGGAATGTCTTCTATTATTCATAGTAATCCCCTTTCAAGCAGATAGCATTTATATTAATAAGGCAACTTTTGGAGAACAGGACTGGTGGCCAGAGAAACCAACCATGTGATGAGAGAGTGGGAACTTTTGCCTCACATCCCTCTGTGGTGAGGCAGAGCATGGAGACTGAGTTTGGTCACATGACCAGTGATTCACTCAGCCAGGCCTATAATACAGAGCCTCCAGAAAACCTCAACTAATGGAATTTTGAGTTCCACACTAGGCAGCATGTGGACATGCTGGGCAAGTAGCGCCTGACGTGGGAATGGAGGCTCTACCTCCCTGCCTTGACCCTACAACCTTTTGGTTTGACTGTCCTGCATTCCCTTCTTAATTAAAAAAAAACTAGTATTATTCTACACCAGAAAAAGAAATAATGAAGAAACAACCTATAAAATTGGAGAGAATATTTACAAACCATATATCTCATGGAGGTCAATATCCAAAATACATAATGAACACTAAGAACTCAACAGTAAGAAAATAAATAACCTGATTCAAAAAAATGGGCAAGGGAATTGAATAGACCTTCTTAAAAGAAGACATACAAATGGCCAAGAAAGAAGAGCTACAAATGCCCACTAGGTGCATGGGAAAAAAATGTTCAAACATCACTAATTTTCAGGAGAATTAAAATCAAAACCACAATGAAGTACCACTTCCCACCTGCTATAATGACTTATAACAAAGACAGCAGATGGCAAGTGCGGCCAAAGCTCTCAAAATAAGAGAACACTTGTGAACTGTCAGTAGGGATCCAAATTAGTGCAACAAGGATGGAGAACAGCATGGAGGTTCTTCCAAAAATTAAAAACAGAGCCATATGATCTAGCCATCCCACTGTTGGATAGAAATCCAAAGGAAAAAATCAATATGTGGAAGAAACTGTGCTTTGATGTTGACTGCTGTACTTCTCACAATATACTAGATAGGGAAATAATCAAAGTAACCATAAATGGGTGAATAGATTTTTTTAAATGTGGTATCTAAAAGTGGAATACTATTCAACCTTCAAAAAATGAAAAAAATGCCACTTGCCACAATATGGATGAAACCGTAAGACACTGTGTTTAGTCTCATTACTAAATGTCATGAGCCAAACTCAGAAAGACCAAATAGGGCATATTCTAATTTATGGGCAAAATCTACAAAGGCAATATAGTAGGAGATTATAGAATAGTTGTTACCAAAGGCTGAGATGGAATTAGAAAATGGGGAGTCATTTATCAAGGGATGCAAAATGTCAAAGAGAAAAGAGCAGGAAAAATGAATAAGTGTCATACAAAACTCAAAAACTAAAGTAAATATCATGGCTCAAGTATGACGTGTCCTCTAAAGGTGCATATACTGAGGGCTTGATCCCAGATGCAGCAGTGTTCAGAGGTGGAGCCTAGCAGTGATTGGGCTGTGATGGCTTTAAAGATCACTCGAATGACATCACTGGGATGTGGCAGAAACAAGGGGTGGGCTTTCCTGGAGGAAGGAGTTGGGGGCATGACCATGGGGACCTCTCAGCACTTCCTTTTCTGACTCTTATGATCTCAACTTCCTGGCTGCTGTGAAGTAGGTAGCTTTCCGTGTCACCCATCAGCCATGTTTCCTTTTTGCCAGAGGTCTCCAGCAAAGCATTCAGCTAATCAGGGACTATAAAACCCCTGAAACTGAGTCAAAATAAACCTTTCCTCTTTAACTTGATTTCGTAGGTATTTTGGTCTCACTGGAACAAAGCTGACTAATACAGCAAACCAGTAAAAGCAAGAAAAGTACTTTTCTGAGTTTTCAGAGCCATGATTATCAAATTATCAAACAAGGCAGGGGTTGTAAAAAATCTGAAGGTCTCAATTTATAATTTGCATCTTTTATTTTCCATTAAGTTTATTGGTACATATAAGGTAACCAGTACACTTACATTCATCATTGGGATGTTGTATGTTTATATGACTTATCTTGGTTCTTATTTCTTCCCCATACCCCTGCCCTCAATTCACCTCTTTGACTCTTCCCTATCTATAAAGACTTTGTTTCCATTTTTTTCCTTTTCTCATATTTTTTCTTTTCCCTTATTTCCTTTCCCCCACCCTTCCCACTTCCCCTTCTCCTTTAGACCTTCTCTTCCTGTTTCACACTATCAATTATACCATTTGAACCTTGTTTATACTTTTAGTCTTTCATACCAGAGAAACTATTTGATATTTACTCAAGTGGGTCCTGTTTATTTCACTCAAGATTATGGCCTCAATGTGCATCCTTTTGGCTATAAATGTCTCTACTTTCTCATTCTTTATGGCTGAGTACTACTCCATTTAATAGAAAAACCACATCTTCTTTATCCAGTCTCCAGTTAATGGGCAATTGGGCTGTTTCTAAGCTTTAGCTATTACAAATTGTGCCACTATAAATATGGCTGTGCATATATCACTATGGTATTATTCTTTTAATTCTTTTGGAAAGATACCCAACAGAGGCTTTAGCTGGGTCAAATGGGACCTTTAATCCTAATTTTTTGAAATATCTCCATATTGATTTCCACAGTGGTTGCAACAGTCTTCACTCCCACCAAAAATGAAGAAGGGATCCTTTCTCCTCACAGCCCAGCCAACGTTTGTTATTGGTTGATTTCTTGATAGCAGCCATTCTTTCTGGGTGAGGTAGAATCTCAGTACTGTTTTCATCTATGTCTCTCAAATGACCAGTGATGGGGAACATCTTTTCATGTATTTATTTGCTGTTTTTACTTGTTCATCTGTGAAATATCTGTTCGTTTCAGATGCCCATTTTTGAATTGGGTCTTTATATTGGGGGGTCTGATATTTTTTAGTTCTTTATATATTCTAGATAGTAGTACTTTATGTGAGAAATAGCTGATTCAAATTTTTGTAGGTTTTCACAGCTCTGTTAGTGGTTTCTCTTGCACTGCAGAAGCTTTTTAATAAGATGAGATCCAAGTTGTTGATTCTTTGTGCTAGTTCCCATGCTACTGAGGATTTGTTCATAAAGTCTTTTCCTATACTAATGTCTTCGAGAGCTCTACCTAACTTATTTTGCAGCAAGTTTAGTGTTTCTGTTTTGATATTTAGATCTTTAATCCACTTGGATTTAAGTTTAGTGCAGGGTGAAAGATAGGGGTCTAGTTTTAATCTTTGGCAGGTTGAAATCCAGTTTTTCCAACACCATTTATTAAAGAGGCTATCTTTCCTCCAGGGAGGATGGCTGACACTTTGTCAAAGATGAGGTAGTTGAGTATGTCAGGAGTTGTTTCTGCATCTTCTAATCTATTCCACTGATCCTTGGGTCTGTTTCTTTTCTAGTACCATACTGTTTTATTACAGTGGCTTTGTACTATAGTTTCAAGTTGGTTATTGTGATACCCCCTGCTATATCTCTGTTGCCTAGAATGGCTTCTAGTTCCAAATGAATTTTCAGACTTTTTGTCTAGTCCTGCGAAATATACTGCTAGGATTTCAATCGGGCTTGCCTTAAAACTGTATAGCAGTTTTAGAAATAAGGCCATCACTGTTGGTTTTTCCTACCCAGGAGCAAGGGATTTCTTTCCATTTTCTTACATGCTCTTTGATATCTTTTTTTCAGAGTGCTGTAGTTTTCAGTGTAGAGGTCATCTGTCTCCTTCATTGTATTGATTCCTACATATTTCATTTTGGGGGGATGCTATTGTGAAAGGAATTGTTTCCCTAATTTCTCTCTTAGTGAGTCTGTTATTTGTGTACAAGAAGGCTATTGATTTTTGAGTGTTGACCTTGTATCCAGCTATTCTGCTGAATCTGTCAATTAAGTCTAGAAGTCTTTTGGCAGTGTTTTTTGGGTCTTCTATGTAGAGTACCATACCATCAGCAAATGGTGACAGTTCCAAGTCTTCCTTTCCTATCTTTATTGCTTTTATTTCTTTCTCTTGTCTACTAGCTCTGGCCAATGTTTGCAGAACTATATTGAACAGGAGTAGTGATACTGGACATCCTTGTCTTGTTCCTGATTTTAGAGTGAAGGTTTTCATTTTTTGACCATTTAATATGATGTTGGCTGTTGGTTTTTCATAGCCTTTATCAGGTTGAGATAAAGACGATCTATGCCAATTTTCTATAGGGTTTTTGTCATGAATGGGTGTTGAATTTTGTCAAATGTTTTTTCTGAATCTATTGAGATGATCATATTATTTTTGTCCTTAGCTCTGTTAATAGTGCATTATATTTTTTGATTTATGTATGTTGAACCATCCTTGTATCCTTGGGATAAATCTGACTTGATCAGGGTGTATGATCTTCTTGATGATGCTCTGTATTCTGTTTGCTAGTATCTTATTTTGCATCTATGTTCATTAGGGAGATTAGCTTATAGTTCTCTTTTTTGGTTGGATCTTTTTGAAATCAAAGTAACACTTGCTCACAGGAATGAATTAGGAAGTATTGCTTCCCTTTCAACTTCATTGAAGAATTTAAAGAGTAATGGCAATAGTTCTTCTCTAAATGTCTTGTAGAATTCAGCAGTGAAGCCATCAGGACCTGGGTTTTTCTTTGTTGGTAATGTTTTAATTACATTTTTTATCTCACAATATAATTGGGGTGTTTATACTTTTTATATCTTTTTCATTCAACTTTCACAGTTCATATATATCTAGGAATCTGTCCATTTATTTTGCATTTTTCCATTTTATTAGAATACAAGTTTTCAAAGTAGGTATTGACAATCCTCTGGATTTCTGCTGGATCTGTTGTGACTTCACCCTTTTCATTTCTAATTGCATAAATTTGAGCCTTTTCTTTCCTTTTTCTTTTTGATAAGGTTGGCTAATGGTTTATCAATTTTATTTATTCTTTTGAAAAACCAACTCTGATTTGTTGATTTTTTTAATACCATTCTCTTAGTCTCCATTGCATTGATTTCTGCTCTGATCTTTATAATTTCCTCACCTGTACAAGCTTTTGGTTTTTCTTGCTCTTCTTTTTCTAGGAGATTAAGGTTCAGCATTTGGTTGTTTATTTGAGCTCACTCTGTTTTCTTATATGGACCTTTACTGCTATGAATTTTCCTCTTAGAAATGCTTTCATTTTGTCTCATAGATTCCTATATGTTATATTGGCATTATGATTTAATTGTAGAAACTGTCTAATTTCTTCTTTAATTTCATCTGTGACCCATTGGTTGTTCAGCAGGGTCTTATTCAATTTCCATGTATTTGTGAAGTTCTTGTGGTTTCTTGTGCTATTGATCTCCAGTTTAATTGCACAATAGTCTGATAATATGCAGAGGATAACTTCAATTCCTTTGCATTTACTTAAAGATGTTCTATGAGACAGCATGTGGTCTGTTTTGGTGAATGGACTGTGTGCACCCAAAAAGAATATATTCTGACTTTGTGGGGTAGAACACTCTATAGACATTTATTAGATCCATTTGTTCAATGGTTTGGTTCAGTTCTGTTATTTCATAATTTGATTTTTTTCTCTAGATGATCTGTCTATTTGTGACAGTGGAGTATTGAGGTCCCTCACTACAAGTGTATTAGTGCCCTTATTTCATTTTTCATATCCATCAATGTTTGTTTTGTACAGTTGGGACATTATTATTTGGTGCATATATATTTATGATCATCATCTCTTCCTCTTGAATTTTTCCCTTTACAAGGATGTAGTGACCTTTGTCTCTCTTTAGTTTTGGTTTGAATTCTACTTTGCCTGCAAATAAGATAGTGGCCCCTGATTTTTTCCCTTCACATGTCACATGGAGAACTGTTTTCCATCCTTTTACTCTCAGTCTATGAATTTATTTGTGAATTAAGTGGGTTTCTTGTATACCTCATATTGTTGGATTTTGCTGCTTAATCCATTCTGCCAGTCTATTTCTTTTGATTGATGAATTGAGGCCATTAACATTGATGGTTATAACTGATATGTATTGACTTATCATAGTCATGTTATTTTCCTGTTCTTGGCTCTTTTATTTTTTTCTTCCCTCTCCCTTATTTTCTTGCTTTGTCTGGTATATTTACTCTGTTGGGCCTTATGGAGTTGTGACCTTCATTGTCTTTTTCCAGGATATTTTTTAGAATTGTTTGGGGTGCTAGTTTGGTATTCGTGAAATTTCTCAGGTGTTCTTTGCTTTGGAAGTATCTTATTTCCCCATCATAGTTGAATATAGTTTTGCAATATATATCAGTCTAGGTTGGAGGTTGTTTTCTTTTGGGGCTTAAAATATCTCACTCCAGGCTCTCCTTGAAATGAGGGTTTGTGTTGAAAAGTCTGCTGTGATTCTGATGGGATTTCCTTTGCATGTGATTTGTTTCTTTTTTCCAACTGCTTGGAGTATTTTGTTCTTCTGTTGGGTTTCTGGGATCTTGATTATTATATGTCTAGGTGTAGATTTTTTTTTATCATTGCTTTTTGTATTCCTATATTCCTCACATATCTGTGTGAAATTTCTTCCTCCTCTTTGGGAAGTTTTCTGTCATTAATTCTGTGAACAGTTTTTTTTAATGTCATTTGTACTTTCTACTGCTATTTCATAGATTCCCTATCACTCTTTATTCTTTGCATCATCTAGGAGCTGTTAGATCAATTTCTCATGATCCCTTACTATTTTTATGTGATCTCTCTTTTCATGGTCACTGACCACAATCCTAGTTTCTATATCTGTTATTCTATCTTCACATTTACTCATTCTGCTGCAAATACTTTCAATAAAGTTTTTAATCTGGATATCTGTTTGAATCTGTTTCATGGATGCCATTTCTTTCCTATGTTGTGTTTTTATGATTTTCATTTCTTTCCTATGCTGGCCATTCATGGTTTCCAT
This sequence comes from Fukomys damarensis, assembly GCF_012274545.1. Lineage (NCBI taxonomy): Eukaryota > Metazoa > Chordata > Mammalia > Rodentia > Bathyergidae > Fukomys > Fukomys damarensis. The sequence continues at coordinate 3,170,307 of NW_022900941.1, read as the reverse complement.
CGTGGTCCTGAGCTCATCTATTATTTTTTTATCTGTTTCTGTTCTAAAGTCTCTAATCATGTCTTTCATTCTGCTCACCATCTCTATGGTTATCTGGGAAATTTTCTGTTTTGAATTTTTCTAGAGCTTCATTCATCTGTTTTGTTACTTCTTGTGCTGTCAGTTCAGAGTGTCCAGGTGTTTGACTGTCAGACTTTTCCACTTTGTTTTCCCCAGAATTTACCCTTTATGAGCTGGAAGTCTGTGTTTGTGCCTTGTTTAAATGTCTTCTCATTTCTATTTTTTGTTTTTGTTTTTGTTCATTGGTACTGTCCTTGCCTTAATTCCTGGGCTAATACTTCAATGTTCAAGATATAGCTGGTCTTTAGGTTTTGAGTTTCTAATTACTCTGAGAATTCTCACTTTCATAACACTAGGAGAGACAACTAATTAAATCAACCATAACATCTTAACCTAAGCAATACAATCAGCAACAACAATAGCATTAGCACAGTTTAGACAATAACAATTTGTGGTAGTTATTAATCTATCACTTTTAACTGTGTGAATTAAGTCAAAATCAAGGACCAGCCCAAAATATGTTTATAGTGAAAAACTCTTCAATATAGCAACTTAACCTTTGGGATGGGTATTTGGAAGAATTTGGGAAGAGAGGGATAGATAGGATAGGGAAAGGTTAGAAGTGACATTAGAGGACACAGGAAGATCACACAAACTCTGAGAAGCTGTTGAAGAGAAGACAGAACAAAATATGCACAAAAACAGAACAAGCTAACAGCAATAGGGAGGACAGAAACTGTAATCACTTTCTTTTAAGACTAATGACAATCAGAAAAATGAAAAATAGAAGGAAAGAAAAAAAGAAATTTGAATTAGTACAGGAACAGGAACAAAAAGGGAGAAAAATGAAGAACAAGGTGGAAGAGAGAGAGAGAGAGAGAGAGAGAGACAGAGAGAGAGAGAGAGGAAACTTGAGAAAAGAAAAAGATAAAAAATTTAAAAATGGATAAAGGTAAGAGAAAAACTTTGAAAATAAAAAAGTAAAAATAAAGGGCCCCTCAGGGCATGATTCTGTTGACACAATATACAGAGTGGGCAGCAGTGTGCAGATCTAAGTTAATTAATCTCAGCAAGCCAGCAGCTGTCCCCTGAGGTTCAGGCTGATTTCTGGCTGCAAGGTCCAAGCTGAGATCTCTAACCTCCTGCTGGGCTGAACTCTGCAAGGTTCTACTGCAGGCTCCAACTGCCCTTCCCTTGAAGATAGCCAGATTCCAATGGGAGGTACTGATCCCTCCAATTTACCAACTACAGTGGCCTGGTGTGCCTCTATTGCAGAGACTTTTTTTCACTTTTCCAGTGGGCTTCAATTTTCATTGAGGAGCCTCAGAGAGGCCATCTTTCTCTTGTTTGCCAAGGGGGAGGGGGCTGTATTGGCACCTGTGCAGCTGGGTTTCTCTGCTGCTCTGCACCAAAGGGGTGGGCTCACCAGATGGCTGCATGCTGCTGCTGGGCTCCTCCACTTCTCCTAATTGGCATTTTAAGGGTGAAGGATGCAGTCTTGTAAGACTCAGCCCTTATCCAATGAGGTCCATGCTAGATTGCAGTGATTAGTGTCAGAGTTGACTTGAACCATTGGATAACTAGTTAGTGTCTAGAGAGCTGGAGAATTGATTCTTGGTTGGAAAAAATCCGCATTTTTGGTCTGATAAATGCTGGCAGTGGACAAGTAAAACATCTGAGATATTAAATGTGAGGCACTTGGGCCCATGTCCAGGTGAAAAAATAGCCACATTTTGTCAGCAGCTGGATGCCTAGAGCCTTCTCTTCAAAATCTCTTCTATTAAGGACCCTCATCTTCAGTCCATTCACTTAAGGCACTGATGCTTCCTCTGCCTTCAAAAGAAACTGGGTTTTTTTCTGCCATAAATTCTAACATCTCATGGTGCCCTGGACAAAGGTGCGGCTGAGCATCTCTGAGTCCAGATGGCAAATCCCCAGGCTAGACATGAGAAAGTAGGAAGGTCACAGGGCCAATCTGGGGAGGAGCACTAGAGCCTGCCCAGATATGGGAAAATGGGTGAGGAGTATGTTGCCAGCAGGGCACATGAATGCTCATGAGATTGACAGCTCAGCAAGTTTTACTGCATAAGAAGATCACTTTTTGTTTCACTGTATAACTAACACAAGAGAACTGGAAATCTTTCAGAAAGATGCTCAAAGCCTGAGGAGTTATCACCATCAGGAAAAGAAGAACAGATCTGGTGTCCTGTGCTTCCTGCTTCCTCTCCAACAGCCATGTGTGCTCTTAGACACCTGCAAGCCCCAAGGACTCTGGGTTCCTGAGGGCAAGCACACACTCTCCACTTATATTAGCTGGATGCAAGTAGGACAGGTAATATCTGGGAGTAGTTAAGTCCTAGTAGAGATGTTCTCTGCCCTCTGAGGACCTAGTGCATACAGTAGGGGAGTCACTTCACAAGGCCACAGCTAGGGCTCCTCCCATCACTGCTCACTGCTGATGCTAACCTGGGGGCAGTGCTGATGAGGCCATTCCCCTTCTGCTCCCTACTTTTGTTCATTTTGCCCACCCTGGCCCAGCAGTAAGTTGGAGGCAAAGGGCACCTGTGCCAGCCCCACTGCACCTCTGGCTCTCCACCCTCCTCAGCCTCCACCTCTCTGCAGAGCTTTCCAGCTCAGCAGCCCCCATCAGCCCTAGCTGTGGGCAACTTGTCACCCTGACAGGAATGCAGAAACTTCATTGTCTGAACCACCAGCCATTGTGAGTACCTATTCCTCTTTCTGCTAGCTACTTCTGAGTTTGTTTCTCCATTTTCTTACATTTTTTTCTCTTTTCCCTCTTCTTGGCTCTGTGCTTTTGTCTGTCTCTCTTTGTCCCTCATTTCTAATGTTGTGTGACTATTTCTATTTTCCCTTGCTTCAACTCTGCCTTAAAGAAGAGAAGTAGGAATAAACCTAGAAATAAAAAGCCTCAAAGGAGTAGGCATCACACACCTCACCACCACAAGACAAAACTGAAACTCTTTGCCACCCTTTAGGTAACTACCCAAAATGTTTGCTGTCTCTTCCCAGGCTAGGCATTTTAAGGACTTCCCCACCTTGTGAGAAAAGGCACACACTCTGGCCCTGGAATGGGAAGCCCAATTCATCCTTTTCTTTCTTGGAAAGACTGGAAATTAGCTATGGCTCCATCTAGCCCTGGCTTGAAAGAAGGTTGCACTGATGTATCCTCAAAGAGTGCCTCCTTCTCCTGATCGAT
>NW_022900941.1:3108482-3166893 GCF_012274545.1 Fukomys damarensis | reverse complement strand
ATATATATATATTCCAAGCTGTTAAGCTCATTTCTGTGTAAAGTCATTTCTGTCACTGGTGATTAGCTGCCCTTGAGGCTGATATGGAGAGAAGGGAGCTACAAAATTGCAACACAGAGCAAGTGGGTGAACAAATGAAGCATTGTCTGCCTGTCCAGCTCAGAGCATCTGCAGTCCTTTGCAGCATCCCCCAAAGCCTGAGGGACAAAGAGTGAGCACTGGGGGAGAACAGTGGGTCTCTTTAAATATTCATGCACTGTGGAGTGCAACAAGGGCAGTAGGCCCAGTCTTCTACAAGCCTGAGGGAGGAGGCCAACCTAGGTTTGTTAATCAAGACAGAAACTCCAGCCCAGCAGGAACCACCCTGGAAGAGTTCAATACTCTAAGCTTAGAGTACAAAATGCTATTTTGCCTAGAAATAGAATTAGCATTTTATTTCTTATTCTTACTACTTTAAGGTCATTAAGTCCCTCCCCTCAACTCTCTTGCATCCAATTCTAGGCAGGCAGGCTTCCTCACCAACAGCCAGGTTCATAAATACACCAATGAAAAGGACACCAAGATGACTTGAGGGGAAATTCAGGCATCAAAACAGGTATGATCTGTAATGGATTAAAATTTGGCAAACATATAAAAATCTATGAGTTTATAAAAATCTCCAGTTGAATGCTGGGTATATGAGAACTTTCTACTATCTTCTGGGTTTTTCTTTAAGACTAAAGCTATTCTAAAATAGAAAGTGCATTTTAAAAAGAAAAGGTCAAACACAAAAGGCCACATATTGAGATTCTACTTACATAAAATGTACAGAATAGGCAAACCCACACAGCCGGTATGTAGATTAGCGTTTGTCTGTGGCTGAGCAAAGGGGAAAATTGAGAGACTGTTTAATGTGAGTTTGGTTTCCATATGGGGTGATGAAAAAGTTCAAAGTCTAAATAGCAGTGATGGTTTACAACATTGTGAATCTACGAGATGTGATCAAATATATGATGAATGCGCAATCTTTTCCAAAAATATTGTAGTAAAAATAGCATTGCCCACTAACCCTCATCAAAATACCACCCTCTCTTTCTCCCAGCATGGTTGCTCTGCCAACCTTGCCACCTTCTGCAGCAGCTATGGAAGTCCTCTGTCATGAGCATCTCCACTTGCTCTGTCATGTCTGACTCAATATCCTGAACTGATCCAAAATGTTGACCTTTCATAGTGATCTTGACTTTGGGTAAGAGACAGAAGTCACACAGTGCAAGATTTGGTGAGTAAGGCAGGTTAAGACTCACAGGAGCTGCCTTCCTTTGGGTGGTGCTTGGCATCAACATTCGTTGTGTTTTTTATAGCGCTTCATAAAGACACTCACTTGTGAATGAAGATTTCCATAACTGCTTCAGAAAGCAGCGAGGTTGGCAGAGCAACTGTGCTGTAAGTGAGGGGACTAAAGGCAATGGGTCTTTTATTGTCATAATTCACTGTATAATTGACCAGATTTCGTATTTAATGCCACTGAATCATATACTTTAAAATAGCTAAAAAGGAAGTAAAATGAACTGCTTGCTGGTACAGGGGCTCCCAAGTGGATGGCATAGAAATTAGCAGCAGCAGAAAGCTCTTATCGTCCCTCAAGGATGAGCAGAAGTGAAAATAAGTAAATATATATTAAAATTGTGGACTTCATGTGATGTGTACTTAATAGGATAAAAGAAAGGAAAAAGAAAGTTTGACTGCATACCTTATAACAGAATGGAAAGATGTGTATGGGAATGATGGCAAATATGGATCTTCATGAAAATAGATATTTCTGGTAATGGATGTAGGAAAAGAGTAATGATGGTACCTGAACTATATTCATTCTTTATTCACTCATTCATACATGCAAGAAATGTTTACTGAAAGCTTGCTACATGACAATTATTCTAGGGGACATGGCTGGAAAAAATTAATCTTCTGCTGTATCTATAAAATTATGTGTATGTGTATCTGGGCTGATATGGCTATACAACTGCCAAACGTTTACCTTAATTTCTGGTTCTCATATGTCTAATACTTCTACAGAGAGCATTGTGGTAGGTGATCATACAGGATGCCTGATTTGAGCAGTGAGAACTTTGTGAACTTTTTAGAGACTTTCACAATTTATGCCGTTTTCCCTGCACCACGTGGCTAACAAGCAGTGGAGCTTGCTTTTGGATGCAGAGTCTGATGTGTGGTTTCCATGTGACACTGGGAGAAGGAAGGTATTGATAGTCGCTCCCTAACTTGTTTCCCTCACCTTGGACCACGAACTATATAAGTGACCTTGATTGGACTTCCTTGTAAACATGGATAGAATTTTCCAGCCGAAGTTAAAGGAGATCCTCACATAAGAATGTGCTTAGCTGGATACCTGGGCTGCTAGGATGCTTATTATGAACAATTCTGGGCCTGTGGGATGATGGATTTATGGACTAGAACCAACTAAACAGTCATGAAGCCTCTCAACCTGAATTCAATGATACATAAACACTAAATCCAAAATCTTAGTGGCTTTCTTCAAGCTAATTCATACTGCTCACATCATTATATCTTGTCTGTTACTCTGAAATGTGGCCCAGTGCAGAAAAAGGAAATTTCTTTTGAAGCTGTCTCTGAGGCTCTGATCTTCGAACTGAATGTTACCATCTGAGCCTACTGCTTCCTTGTGTCCTCCCCTTAGAAATTAGTAAATTTTGGTGCTGGCTAAGGTTTTGTGAAATCTGAGTTTACGGTGATATCTAAAGAATGCCCACTGATCCCATAAAAGGTTGCCAAGAATCAATTTGTATTTCTAAAATAAAGTACAAGAACCAAGTATTTTTCTGCCTTTCCTGAACCAACTATATTTCAAGGTACTTACTGTGTGATAACGTAAACCTTCTTTTGTGAAAAAAAAATTTTCAGCTAGTAAATGCAAAAAGATTAAGATAATTCCAAAGACATCATTTTGCAACCCATAATGAAATGATGAAAGTAGGTAGCAATTGTCAACTGGTGTTGAAGCCATTAGATGACGAGTTGATAAAAATCACAGTAAAAGATGGCTCAAGATGGTAACACCACTGAACTCCCAGACCTACCATCAGCAAGGGCAGAACCATCTGATACCTGCTGCCCCCGGTGTGGTACAATGAACAGTATCCAGCACTGCATAGCCTTGCTGAAGAATGACTCAGCTTATCCCAACCCTTGTGTCTGATGAGCACTTACAGCAAGTTGGAGCTCTGATGACATTCTAAAGAATACCAAGGTGAGGTAATGAGCCAACCCTGAGCATTGAGACCCTGTAGGACAAATGGCTGATTTTCTCAAACAAAAAGAAAAGGCAAGAAGAAGAACCTGGGGAGATGCAAGAGACAAATCAACCCAGTGTAACTAGTGGCCCTTGCTCTGAATTCTAGTTCAAGTTGGTCAGCTAAGAAAAGACACTTTTGAGGCAATCTGGAAAATCAGAACACATTTTAAATTGAAGATAGTTTCATTGATAATTTTATCTTGATACTGTGTCTATGCTTTGATAGGTGTCCATAAATAGCCACCCTGCAGCAGACTCAGTAGGAAGAAAGTGAAGGGATGGATATGTTTCTGTGCTGGCTGGAGATCCTCTCCTCCAGCACACAGCCCTGGGGAGGAGCAGTGCCAACCCTCTCACAGGTGTCCATAAATGAGCTGAGAAAGGCCAGATAAATGAGTGTGAGCATCCAGGAGGGGTCATACTGGGAGATGCATCACTCCAGACCCTTGTCACTAACAGCCTTCACTCCACTTTGCACCAAGCCTTCTTATTTCTCTCTCCTTGAGGACAACCCATTCAGGGATGGGAAGATCCATGGCAGAGGTGGTCCTACAGACTGCTGACTCAGTGAGGCCTGAGAAGAACTGGGGTGAGGGAGACTAACACAAGCCTGGCTGGGTGGAAGTCTTGTCCTGGCAGAGGAAGGTCCCAGTCCACACCCAGTATGGGTATAATCAGTGTTTAGACAACCTCCCCCTAATGTCTGAGCATGATGGGAAAAATATCTGCATGCTGGATGGAGCAGGCAGCAGGCAGAGAGGATGGCTGGTTCTGCAGGGAAACGTGCCCAGGTGAGAGCCCATGGCAACTAGCAATGGGCTGGAGAGACAAGAGTGGTGCAAGGAACACAAATGGCCAGTAGAGATGTCACTGTTTGGACACCATAATGAAGCACACTCTGGCCTCCTTTGTGTCAGACTCATATAGAGGCTGAGCCCAAGTACTACTGAGCCCATGGATCCTTCTGTGGAATTCAGGGAGGATGACTTTTCTCACCTGGCTATACAGAGGCCGTGCAGATATGTTCTCTAAGGACAAGAGGCCCAAGCCAGAGAAGGCCAAGAAAAATGAGACCAAAGAAATCACAGACCTCCTGGGGAGTCCTAGAGTTGAGGAATTGAGGTAATTCTATTGTGGTCTCAAGGGTAGAAAGACCCAGCTGATGTGTGGCCTGCCCACGCCATTGTATTTTGCTCTGTGGGGAACATGGATGATAGAAAATCTGGACATTAGTCTCAGACAGGCATGGATTCATGTCCAGAGATGACACCTGGTTGGAATGAAAGTAGCAAGGTCACACTGAGATATGAATAATGGTACTGGCTAAGAAAAAGGAACCTAGTTTATTCTCATTCCTTCCCTGGAAGAAAGAGACCTGAGTAAGATGGAAGCATAAATCTCCAGCACTCAGTCTCCTCTCCAGAGAAACTTGAACAACTCTCCACCCAGAGAAATACCTCAAGGAGCTAAGGGAACTAGGTGAGAGATCACTGATTATAGTAAAACAATAGGAAAATGCACTAACAAACATAGGAAAGACATTTGGATGTCATCTCTATCACCCTATCCCCAATCCCAGGTAGAGGAATGTACCACTTGCTCAGGAGAAAGAGATGGAAGTGAGAATCTGACTTTGCCTTGCACCTATAACTCCAGATCACTGTGGTAAAACTCAGCAGTAGGAAGGCTTCTGGGGTCCTGGCTCCCCTCTGTTATACACCAAGGATCTACCCATCCTGGTGCCAGACAGGAATCTACAGATCCTGGGAAACGGGCTCCAGTTCTGGCCCATATGCCTCGCTATCAGCAGCCACAGTAACCTTGAAATCTGAATACCCATAGTAACAGACCTCAGCAGCCAGTGGGCTGCTATGCAGGAGTTCCCTCAGAGCCACACCTACCACATCCACCCTGGGCTCAGGGTGTCCTGTAGCACTTTGTCTTACTTTTCTCTCATTGCTGAGACAAAACACCCAACACCCAAAGTTAAAGAGAGAAAGGTTTATTTAGCTCACAGTTTGTAGAGGTTTCAGCCCATAATTGGCTGGTTCCAAGGCAGGGTGGCTTGGCAGAGGGACATCAGTTCACAGTGGCAGAAGACAGCAAAAGCAATAAGGGACAAGTCTCTTTCTGTCCCTTATACTGTATCCAGGTGACAGGGATTAGAGTGGTGCCAATTCAATCAGTGGACTGATTTAATAATCATGCAACCTTAATGCCAGCACCACACACTCTAGATTCAGCCACCTCTGACCACATGAGGCTTTGGGGAGACATCTGGACTCAAACCACAACACAGTTACAATGGCTGCCGCAACTCAGGCTGAGGGACTTCACCCAGTCACCTGCTCAGGATCTCTGGACAGGCTGACTGTTGAAGGACGTTCCCAAAGTCAGACCATGCAAATGGATTAAGTACCTTCCCTGGCTAGCACCTCCCATGTGAGCTCAGGGACGACACTGAGACTCAAAGCACCTCCTTCAACTTCTTCATCTGTGAAAGGAGGTAACACCCACCACTCAGTTATAAGCTACAAATGTATAAAACTTGCCTGACACAGAGTAGACATAGCCCCGGTCAGGGCTTGTGGAATAGATGCATGCATGCATGAATAACTCTGTCTTTGAGTCAGGCTGGTCTTCCTTTCTCATCGCTGGCTGCCTTGGATGTGTGGCCCTGAAAGCTCCTAAGATGCTGTCACTCATGGCCATAGCAGTCCTGCGGTGTTCACAGAGCCTGTGGTCTGCCTCGCTGAATGAATTGGACAGTCTGGTGTCTGGATTTCTGTCTCTGGCCACCCTGAGGATTCTCCCACAGTTGCAGGATTCTGTGCATTTCAGCCAGACACTGCCTTAAATTTATGCTGACAGATTTCATTAGGGCCTCAGTTTGCCAGAACCCTTAAAGGTTGGGAGAGAAGGAGAGGGTGCTTTGGAAATGGAGTGTGAAATAAGGTAAGGCAAAGTTTAATGGTGCTCAAATCAAGTCTGAAAAGTCCCTTATTAATAGGTATTTTATTCCTTGTCACACTGCTTATTAAATGCCTCCCTGCTGTGATGCCTCTGCACTGGCCCTTCTGTCCTGCCCCAGATGGTGCTGATGTCTGCAGTCTCTCACAGTACCCTTCCTCTTATCCAGGGCCACTGGTTGTCCCAGAAGGTGAGCATAGTGAACTCCAAACAAAGCTCTCCAAACATGGGTAAAATAGGTGCTATCCCATGAGGCAGGCAGGACTTTAATCTGTGGGATGCAGAGAGAAGCTGCAAAAGCCACGGAGGTGAGGGTGAGTGCAGTTGCGGTAAGGTGCTAGCAGAGGGACAGAATCATAATGGAGCCTGAGAAGCAGGGAGAGGAGTGAGAGGAGTTGTCTGGGCACCAGGAGAGAGGTGTGGGGCTTGGCACAGATGCACATATTTCTCCTGGTGAGATGCCAGGCCCCTTCTGGCCAGTAAGACCATAACCTGCCCTTGGACCAGTGAGTGACCTACTCTGAGGTCCTTACCCCCAGCCCATCCTAAATCTCACAAATGTTCTAGATTCCATCAGGATCATATCCTTGTTGCCTAGAACATGTTCAGAGCGATCCATGCCAACTCTCCAGCCCTGGAAAGGTCACCAGCTTGAGGGCTCTGTCCCTCAGTGTGATGGTGGCCAACTGAGCCAAGATCTACACACACAGGGAAGTGTGGTGAGTAGGATCAGCCTCCCCAGGTATAGCCCACTCTTCTGTTCTGACCAAATGGAGGCTCAAGACTATACTGCCTGTGTCTTAGTTACTTATCTCATTGCTGAAACAAAATATGTAACACCCACAAGTTATGAGAAGAAAGGCTTATTTAGCTCATGGTTTAAAGAGGTTTCAGTCAATAATCAGCTGGCTCCAAAGCAGGGTAGCATCGCAGAGGAAAAACAGTTTGTATCAGGGAAAAGGTAGCAAAGCAAGCCAGAGACAACCACAGCTCTTCCTATCCCATTTATCCAAGCTACTTAGGACAGTAGTACGCATACCCTTAATCCTAGTGCCCTTGATCCTAGCACTGTGCCATGAATCAATCCCAGCATCACACACTCTAGATCAGGCTACCTCTGAAAAAGCCCCACCTATGACTGCATGAGGTTTTGAGGGGATGTCTAGACACAAGTGATAACAATCTGCTCAGGATCTTTCCACTGGGACAGACAGCCAGTGCAGCAGCCATTGTGCTGACTCTGGGTATCTTGGTCACTTCTCTCCTTGCTGGGACAAAATACCTAACAGCCAAAGTTAAAGGAGGGCAGGTTTACTTTGACTCACAGTATAAAGAGGTTTCAGTCCATATCCTGGCTCCAAAGTAGGGAAGTATGGCAGAGGAGAAACAGTGGATGGCAGGGTAGGTGGAAGGCGGCAGCAGTGAGCCTACCTTTATACCCCATCCAAGCTACAAGCTCATTGTTGCTGCCACTCAAACCCAAGGTGGGTCTTTAGTAAATCAATTCAGCCACCCAAGAAATATGCCAAACCCATCACCAGACTAATCCAGTATCACACATCCTTAATCCAGTATCATACCCCCATGACCCAGCCACCTTCCAAAAGCCCCACTTATGAGCATGTGAGGCTTTGGGGGAGACATATAGATAGAAACCGTGATAGTGGGCTGCACAGAGATTCATGAGGTTACTAGACTGAGTCTCCAAAAGCAAATGGAAAGTTCCGTTAGATCAGAGGGTAAAAGAGCCTGGAGCCGGGGAGAAGGTGTCCTGTGACCTGGGGGTGGCAGTTAGGCAGGGAAATCTAAAACTCCTGGGGTTGATAAGCAACACAGAGCTACCAAGACCACCTTGCTGCCAGTGCTCTGAGTGGCACCCAGCTTGGCCCTAGCTACTTCATCAGACACTGTCTTCCAGCCCTGTACTGTGCTTGCTTTCTTGCTAACACTTTCCCAGGGCAGGTTAATAGAGCACATAGAATCTGGATCATGCTTAAAACCCAAGATGATGTCAAAGGGAGAGAGATTCTGTGGGCCTTAGGTTCAGGCCAGGCTATCCATCAATTAGCCAGTTTTCCTGAATGTTGAGAAATGTTGTGACCTTCTGATGCCTGCCATTAGTGTATAGAGAGAGGAAGAGGTAGGGCTACAGGGGTGTCAAAGACTTCAGGACCAGGGATACAGTTCTAAGATTCCTGCCATTAAATAATCATAATGCTGAATACTTACGAGATGCTCTGCCTGGCACCTGTGTTTTAGCTACCTTAACCCATTAGATGGGTTAGGTAGTTAATCCCACGTGACAAATGGGGAAGTAGCCACAGAGAGGTTAGGTAAGTCACCTAGTATCACACACCAATAAAGTGGCAGAGCTGGGATTTGAACCAAGGCAGAAAGAATCCCACTCTTAATTCAAGTCCATACCATCCCAAGGCTCTGCCTCATAGCTGGCCACTCTTTGGTGTTGCAAAGTCAATTGGTAGGCAGAGTTGTAGTGGGTCAGTGCTATGGTTGGAATAAAAAACGCTCATTGTTTTGAAGGCTTGGTTGCCAGCTGATGAGCTGTGGGAAATGATTGGGCTGAGGGCTTTAACTTCATCAGGTGAATTAATCCATGCTGAGTTCATTAGCTGAATGGGTGTATTAGAAGGTGGAGCCTATTCAGATGAAGTGAGTTACAGGCGATGTGCTTTGAAGACTATGTCCTGTCCCCGAGCCCTTCCCCTGCCCCTGCCTTGCTTCTCTCTCTCTCTCTCTCTCTCTCTCTATATATATATATATATATATATATATATATATATACTTCCCAGCTACCATGAGATAAGCAGCTTTCTTCCATCACTAAATGTTCAGCCTTGCTAAAGGCCTAAAAGCAATGGAACCAGCTTATCATGGAGTAAAAGCTCTGAAATTATGAGTCAAAATAAACCCTCTCTCCTTTTATGTTGCTTATGTCGTATTTTTTCCCCAGCAATGTAAAGTTAACTAGCACTCAGATGTAAAGGGCCTGGAGATACTTGGGACAAAAGTCTTTGAGGCTCCTGCCTACAGGTGGCTTTTCTTAGCCCCTCATAGATCAAAAAGGATTTCATATGGATATTTTCAGGTGGGAGCAAGATGACTAGTGGTGCTCAGAGCCTCACTGCCTGCCTCCTAGGCCACAGCCCTGACTATGACCTCTCGAGAGCTAAGGGGCATCCTCAGTTCTCCAGAAGGTACACATTCCTTCTAAAAGGTAGAAAAGACTTAGATTGCTGCCAGCAGCTCTTTGTTCTTATCATGATTTCACTCTTTGTTATGGTAGCAGCACTATAAAGAGACATGGACTGAACCCTAGCGTCAGACAGGCAGGCCAAGGGCTCTGTGCAGGACCTTGTGACTCAGCCTCAAATCCCTGTTCTCATTCAGGTCCAGGAAACATAAATAATCAACATAAGCTTGTGTGGGCAGCACAGGAGCAGCTAGGATTGGAAATGACACCTGCATCAATCCAAAGCCCACACTCTCTCAGCCACACAAGTGCATTATTACAGACACTCTGGGGAGAATCTGGCTGGAAGTGTGATTGAAATGATTGCTAAGATGAAAGAGATCACCTATAGCAATGGCTCAGGCTTCCCAAAATGCATGGTTGAAGATTAAAGCAGATCTGCAAAGGCAACAGCCAAGCAGGATCCTATACAATTGTCCTTAGATGTGGTTGCTCCAGCCACTGTTCTCTCCCTCCCAAATGGCTTGTTTGGATCAGGGAAAAGTGAGTCACTAACACACTGTTCTGTCCTGCTCCTGTCCTTTACAGGAATTCCTACAGAGCATCCTTTTTGTGTTTTTTATCCTGACTTCCTGGTTCTGTCAATAGAAATCCACAGAAGCCCCAGTTCACAGCCATTTTTTGAGACTCTCTCACTCAAGGAGTCTTGGTAAAGAAGTCCTTCTTGAGCTTTTTGAAGTTAAAACTGGACATTGACTCTGAAAAGTCTCTTATCCTCTGTGTCACTGCAGTCACAATAAGAGCCATGACAGTTACTATCATGTTGTGCTTAGTAACTTGAACCTTCCAGGTTATTTTCACATTTTTATTCCATTTAGCTCTGCCAGTACCCCCAAGTTACTTGTTTTCTCTGAGTTACAGTTCCCTCAGTTGTAAAGCAATACAATATAGTATCAACCTCCTTGATCTATAATTTTATAATCACTATAACAACCCAAGATGGGCAAGCCAGTTACTTATATCTCCATGTTTCAATTGAGGCAGCTAAACTATAGAGAACTCACTCTATCAACAACATAGTGTGATGACCTACTAAGAACACACAGTAACTTCAAATCATATCAATAGCAATTATAATAGTATCAGTTTGAATAACTGAGCCACTACCATGTCAAGTACTGCACCAAACATAAGCTCACTCAATCCTCAGAGCAGTGATGAGCTATGACTAAATATTGCTACCCTCAAGGAAGCTAATACTGTGACTCACACCAGGCTCCTGATTGCTCATCATGTCTCTTGCAGCGGTTTTTACCACTTATTCCTTCATCCATTCCATACCATTTTTAAGGGCTGCTAAATTTCAGACACAATGCTCAGCCCTAGGGACACAGGGGAAAGGAAGAGAGAGAGCAGCATGCATGCCATGGTCTCATACAAATGGGCAGTCCCCTAAAACATGGCAATGACAGGGTCAGGGTGGCCCAGGAAAGGAGAGACACCCACCCTGTCCATCCACATTTTCTGGTCTCAACAGGATGCTTGTTCATCGAGGTTCACTGAGAGTCTGCTTATAACTCGATCTTCTTGTTTCCTTAACTGTCTTTCTCTTTTTCTTCCTCACAACCAGCCTTATTTTAATCTATCCCCAAAGACCAAGGAAAATGATACATTTTTAATAAAGAAGAAAAGGAAGATGAGGATGAAAAAGGTACAAAGTAGCTTACTAAATTTCAAGCTGGCTTTTAAGGTTACTCGTGTGATTCAAATTCATTTACTTTTCTTGAAGTTGGGTGACAAGAACATATATTTCTTCAGAAATGTCGCACAATAAAGCCACTATAAATAAGGGCCTGAAAAATTGCACTTTGATTTACACAATGATTTATGAGATTCTGCATTTTCTCCAGCTCACTGAATCCTGGACACTGGACAGAGTTAGCTGTGTCAACCCTTCAGTCCCCTGCAGGATCATGTGAGCACCAAAATTTGTGTAGCTGATAACCAGCCCTGTAAGACCATCTGCTCTCTGGGCTTCTTAAACTGGTTGGGCTTTTGCATCCCTTTCAACATGATAACAACAGAAACACCCTTTCGTTACCTCCTCCTTGGCTTATCAACCTCAGATGATGGTACCCTCGTCCACTAAGATCAAACCGAGGCTTAGGAGTCGTCTGAGACCTCTCCTCCCACAGCCAGGTTGGCAACCTTTTGGTCACCCAATCTTCACATTACTCGGGCTCAGATTACCTCAGACGCACTCCCCTCTCCCCAGGTCAGTTTCTCCTACAGCCTTCTCACTGAGCTCCCTGTTTTCTGGTTGGCTGTCATCAGTTCTTTCTATTGTGTCTGCAACAATTTTTTAAACACAATTTGATTATTAAGGTCAAGTCAGCACACATTAGTCTCGATGCTTCACTTTTCCTATTCACATGAGTCCTCCATGTGAAACTCCTTGCTGCTTCGTGCTTTTCTGGTATGCGCATGCCACTCCTTTGTTGAGCATACTGCTCACATCTTCTTTGCCCAACTACTCAGACTTCAGGGATCAACACAGGCATCCCCTCTCCCTGGCAGCCTTTGAAGACCTCTCTCATCTAGGATGATTGCAGCCACTTCTGAATTGTAACAGTAATATCTGTACCATAGGATTTATCATACTATAATAGGAATATCTGGCTACCTGGTTCTCTGCCATTTAAACCATGAGCTAATAGGGGAAGAAACCATTCTACCCTTAATCACTGAGAAAATTCATTTAAGTGCATATCAAATGGATCAACACATTAGGAGTGAGGAACACAAAGGTGGATCTTTCGTGCCCACCCATCTCTCTACACCTTTCCAGTGTGATATCTGATGTGTCACCTCTAGATTAGCCCCCTATTGTTTTGGTTTGCTCTTGGTCATTTCATAGGAAAGGCTCCATAGTTTTACAACATAGTGTAGTGTTTGTCAATCCCACATGAATGTGACCCAGGAAGCACATTTTGAATCATAATTCAAGACATACACACACAAAAAAGTATCAAGAAACAATACCCCTGTTATACATAATGCATCTAGTGTTACCTACTGTCTTCTATTTTATGCAAACTTTTTATATACTGGCTACAGCTCACTAGATTGATTTTGTTTCTCTCCCCTTAAGAACTATGTCTTGAAATCATTGCTGCAAAGTAAAATCCTAACATTCTGACTTTAAAGCAGAAGGTTACAATCATCTATCCAAGCTTTGATAACATTTTCAAATAAATTATAAAACATGAGTTTAAGCAGCATCACTTCTTGGCAAATTTCTAGAGAAAAAAATGAGTTGTAGAAAACACCATAAATAATCAAATGACTTTTTAAAATCTATAAAGTAGTTACATATAAGCTAATTATATTTCACAGTATAGCTACCAAAAATTATGATGTCAGGTATTGAACTCTTACACTATTCCTTTAGACAGGTTTTATTTTCTATATTCTGTATAATTGTTCCTAATCATCCTAAGGCTAAATGTCAATTCATAAAAGCCTTGCCTGATCTCTATTTCTGGGCTTCTCTTGAATAACATCATAGGTACTGGTATAAAAAACACTGTACTGTTTTTGACTAAAGAAGAAAACATAATCAAATCTCAATGTCCAGTGTGCAACTGAAATCACTAAATGTATGAAGAAGTAATTTAAAATGAGTTATAATAAAAATATCTAAGTCCACAGAAGCAGACTCCAAGTTGATGGACCAACTGGACAGTCTTTTAAACACTTAAAATAATATACTTAATGAAAAATTAGACATAATTAGTAGACATTTATAAGATGCAGAAAAGGAGTTGCTTAAACAAAAATTTATAAATTTAAATGTTTATATTAGAAAAGAGGAAGATAATAAAGGAGAAAATGAAAACTTGGGACTCAATCACAATGATAGAATTGTGTTTATCCAAAGAAACTGTTCATAAAATGAAAAAAAAGTCCATAGACTTGGGAAAACATTAGCTACACAGACGATAGAGAGAGAGAGAGAGAGAGAGAGAGAGAGAGAGATAAGTGAAGGATTAAATCCAGAATGCACATTTCTTAAAGCTTTTTATGTCAAAAATTAAAAGATAATTCAATGAAAATGGCCAATAATAATGTGAGCAGATAGTTCATAAAAATACACAAATGGCCAATAAACACATGAAAAATGCTCAAGATCATTATTGTTCAAGCACTATTATTAAAGTTAAAACCATAATGAAATATCACTTTATACCCATTAAAACAGCTAAAATTAAAGAATCTGACTTAGTTCCAGTCAAGACACCATATCCTGCAAGGACTAAACAACAGATATTTATGCCTCACAGTTGAGAAGGCTGATAGTCTAACATCAAAGTCGTAGCAGATGGGTTGCCTGGTGAGGACCCGCTTCCTGATACGAAGACAGTTGCCCTCTGGTTATATCTTCACATGGAAGAAAACAAGATCTTCTCTTTTGTGTCTCTTCCTGTAAGGGCACAAATTGCAGACATGAAGGCTCTGCTCTTGTGATCTAGTTACCCCAAAATCCTTACCTTCAAATGCCATCACACTGGGGATCCAGATGAGGAAGGTGCACTGTGGTTCCATCCACAATGGAGGCTGACAACATGATGGCTTGTTATAGATGTGGACCCTGGAAACGTCACCCATTCTCAGTGGGACTATGCAATGGCACAAGCACTTTGTAAATCTGTCTGGAAGTTTGTACAAATACACATGTTCTGTTACCCTGTAATTCCACCCCAGGTATATAAAACTGCTCATAGAAACTTTAGTAGTAATACTCAACAACTGGAAGTAATTGATAAGTCTGCTGATTAGGAAAGAGGCTGTTTAAACTACAGTATAGTTATACATGCAATGACATGGGTGAATGTCAACAAATGCTTTATTTAATAAAAGGTATTTCATTGGTATTCTTGCTTCTTGCCATTTTTCTAGGCACAAAAGAGTACATACTGTAAGAGTTCATTTATATGAAGTTCAAGAACAAGCAAAACTAATTCACTGTGATAGAAATCAGAAGCACGGCCATCTATGATAGGTGAGGTTGGATTATGAGGGAGCATGAGAAAACTTTGCAGAATGATTAAATTATTCTTTATCTTGATTGAAGTGTGTGCATTTGTCACACTTTGTGGGTTATGCAATTATGATCTGTGCAGTTCACAGAATATAAATTTCATCTCAATAAAAAGTGCAAGGATACTTCACTGTATTTATGCTGAGCAAGCGGGCAGATTATCTGGAGCATAATATTCAAGATGACATAGTAAGAGCCCATCCTGGCCACGCAGCCCCCACCTGGATCTGCTTCCTCATGAATTGAAACCTCCTCACAGTACAGGTCTGGCCTCCAGCACTTCCAGGTGGACTAACAAAAGCAAAGGTAGATCCTCCTTAGTCCTTTCTATGCCTCCATGCCCAGGTGCTGAGGGGCCAAGACCCCCAAGCTTCCCCCTTCTGTCACCTGCCCTGTGCAGTAATTGTGCTTCTGACCAGAGCTCCCCTGGCGTGTCTAAGCATGTTTTCTGCGCAGTCCCCTTAGATTCTCCATCCAACCGTCTAGAGTGGGCATTACTATTTCATTTTGAGGTATTTATTCTTGGTGGTGTTTTACATCGGCCACAGGAAACTAATATGTTTTCCTTCAGATATGGATGAGGCTCCTAAGAGCTACAACAAAGCAGCTTACTGGTCAACCAAAATCATCGTTCTATCCGTCAAGGTCAAGAGCTTTTGCTGGGGTGCTCCTGCTGTCCTCATAGTATTCCATGGAGGGGCTAAGCCTGCAAGGGCTCCAGATTATGTGTCACCCACAGTTCAGCGTCTTCCCTCCCCAGCAAGAGAGTCACATGCCACGCAGCCCATCCATCACCTCACAGAGCTGGGAGAGAGCTTTGTGATCGGAGCCACAGGCACTGGTGGCATCCAGAGCAGATTCTCAGGAAACTCCCCATCATGGGGATCAAGAACTGGAAGGAGCATGGAGAAAGAGGAGGGGAGGGGAGGGCAAAAAAGGAAAAAGAATTAAGATGTGGCGTGTCCACGTACCAATTCCCCACAATAACTGTAATAATTATGTACGGCAACATGTATTAAGAAAATAAAATACAAATAAAAATGTCCTTCTAATTTAAGAAGTTATTTTTTACAATGCAGAAAATACCTGGAAATGTATGCACCTGTTCTCTGCAGAGCTCGCCTTGGTCTTGCTATAAATATTCCTGCTATAGCATGAAAAGTTAAATTCTTCAGCTGTGAAAAAGAGCCCTTATCAGCTCTGGGCCTTAGTCTCCCCAGGTACAAAGCAAAGTGCAGATAGGATGCTCATGCTGCCACATTCTTTGGTGGTGGCTCTGGGTGACCTAATAATCTCTGAATCTTCGAGGAAGGGGGGTAGTCCTGCCATTCTACAGGGCTGGAGGGAGAACCTGACAAGACATGCATATAAAGTCTTTGCACAATTGGGGCAGCTCTGAGCGGTTCTGTTGCTAAGGGCAGGAGACTGGAGGGGATCTGAGCCCCTTTTGGAAGTGAGAGGAGGGAAAGATGCTGGACACAGAGCCAGATAGGGGACTGGTGATGGGCATCCTCGGGCCAGCTGGGGACTTCGTCAGTCACCTGGACTTTCGAAACACTGCTTTCCGGCCTCCATCTCCTAGAATTTCTGATGAAGTAGGTCTGGGCTGTATTCCAAGAATCTGCATTGTTTTATTTACAATTTGTACTCAAATTAGTGTGTGTTGTTCTTAATATTGAGTAATACAGAATAATCATGGATATATGTTGGGTGTAGGGCGATGTTGCAATACACATGTGCATTGCATAATGATCAAACAATAGTAATCAACATTTCTATCACCTTAAATATTTAACATTTCTTTGAATGACATTCAAAATCTTTACTTCTTGGTATTTTTCAAGTATACAATGCATTACTGTTAATCACAATCACAATGTAATGCAATGGGACATAAAAATTTATTCCTTCTACCTAACCACAATTCTGTACCTACTCACCACCTCTCTCTACCTCACTACCATGCTTTCCCCAGCCCCCAGTAACCACCATTCCGTGCCCTATGTCCGTGAAGTTAACTTTTCTGGTGTTCCACATATGAGTTAGGCAATGCAGTGTTTGTCTTTCTGTGCCAAGCCTATTTCATGTAATATACTGTCCGTCAGGCTCACCCATGTTGTAACAGATGACAGGATTCACTCTTCGTCAGGACTGAATAGCATTCCCGTGTGTATATGACTACATTTTCTTTATGTGTTCATTTGTTGGTGGACATTTAGTTGACTCCCTATCTTGGCTGTTGCGAACAGTGCTGCATTAAACACAGGAGTGCCAATGTCTCTTTGACATACTGGTTTCATTTCCTTTGAAGATGCACCCGGTAGTGGAATTGCTATATTACATAGTAGTTTTATTTTTAATTTTTGAAAAATTTCTCATGCTGTTTCCCATAATAGTTGTTCTAATTTACATTTTCACTAGCAGTGTATAAGATGCACTCCCCAATGTCTTGGTCACTCCCTAGGGGTGGACAGGGTGGACTATGACTCCTGCCCTCACAAGAGGCACCAGTGCTGTCGTAATAAGCAAAGTTTAACTCCTGACTCTGTAAGGACTTTCTGGTTTCTAGGATGTGGAATCTTGGGAACTCTGTGACCCAAGTGATCCCTTCAAGAAATTAGAGCCTGGAATTCACAAGCAACTGAAGGGGGACTTACTCTAATCACATCTCTTGAGGAACACAGATGCCCAGTGCCACCAGTAGTGCCCGTTACGTATTCTCACTCTCTCCAGTCCTAACCAAACCTTCAACCGCTCCCTGCCTAACTTTACTCCTCCGCCTTTCCTCTTTCAGCACTTTGTTTTTATATTAAACAGATTTCTCTGAGAGCCCATATTTTAATCATCTACCTCTACCCATGACTCTCCACCACAGAAACCAAAATTTCTGCCTGGGGATGGGAGGCCAGATCCTAAATTGTCCATGAGGACAAGAAAGAACCAAGACGCAGGGACAGGGGAGTATACAAGTTAATCAGCCCACTCAGCGCAGACAGAGCTGTGGAGGTGTGGCTTGATTTCAAGGGCTCCAGAGCTAAGACGCAAGGAAGCAGGCCTGGAGTGGCCTTGGGAGATAAGAAGGATGGAGAGGCAGAGAGAGAAGGTTCCAGAAGTGAGCAGAAGGCTGCAAATGCATACAGCTGTAACCAGGAAGGGTGGAGGGTGATGGCTCATTTATCCACCCCGTGACAGGCAGCTTCCTGGGAAGACTGTGTTTTGTTTAGTGATTTGTGCTTTGCTGAGGCAGCAGAGCTCATGCCTGGCTTCCTGGGCAGCTGCTACATGGACTCCCTGAATGTGGGGCTGGCAGCCCAGCCGGAGGAGGCCCAGCAGCTTCAGCAAAAAGCTGCTCCTGGGCAGGAAGGTGTGGATCCATCTACTTAAAACAAGCTCTTGGCTCAGGGCGCCTGTCCTTCAGACCAAGTCCCTTCTGCACACCTGCAGGCTCAGAAGCAGGGACCTGCCTGCAGTAAGACACGAAAAGGATCTACCAGGTCTCCAGGCTGCCTGGGCACCTATGAATTTGTCCAGTGGCAGCACCAACCTCTCCATCTCAAACAATCAGAGCGGAGGCCTCAGCCGTCCACTCCTTGCACAAACATGGCAGCCCCTTCTCACTGGACACACACCGTGATTTTTTTTCAAATAAATGTTATAGCTCCTTTTCCTGATTGCTCCTTTGAATTTTGCTAACTTATGAGCACAGCCTGTAATTTCTACATTTTGTGACTGGGATGGTAATCGTCCCTGAGCACAAGGTGGTGTCCTATCTCAGACACTGGTTTCTTTGAAACGGCCGTCTTCACCCTCCCTCACCTTCCTGTCACTCCGATCGCTGGCCTTTTACCTCCTGTGCACTAGTCATCCCCAAAGGACCCAGGACACGGGTAGGAGGACAGAGGGTGCCGTGACAGTGTCCTTATAGGAAATGCCTCCCACACACCAAACGACTTCCGTTCGGTGAGGGAGACTGCAACTGCAACGCCTGGAGTGGCTGTGCCCCAGCAGGAAGCACCCTTACTCTCGACAACAGCATCATTGCCTGTTGCTTGTTGAGTGGGTCCACTCCAGAACAGCACAAAATGCTTCGCCCACATTGTATTTTCCTCTCATCATCATCCTGTGAAGTACATTTTCTAGAGAAGGGAAGGGAAGGGCGTAGCAACAGCAGACTGGCTTGCACAAGTCACGTGGCCAAAAGTCAACTCGAGCCCAGCTCTGCCTAGGCCAAAGGCTGCACTCCTAATCATTAACACGTAAGGTCCCGTAACAACCTCCAACTTAGTCTATTTTGTGTTGCTATAAGACACTGGGGACATTTGTATTTTGTAGCACAGTAAGTTAACTAACAATATTTTATTGAATTCAAAATCACTGGAAGAGTAGACTTTAATGTTCTCACCACAAAGGCGGTAACTATGAAGTTTCGGATGTGTTAAATACACTATTTTGATCGTCACACAGTGAGTACACATATGAAAGCATCACACTGTACCCCATAAATATATACAATTATTGTGGATAACCAACAAAAATTTGAAAAGGAATAATATCATAGCAGGACGCAGTATGTCTCCACTCTGAATCATGGGCATATTGCAGAAATACATCTAAGATAAAAGAAATGCAACTGTAACAGCAAAAATGCCTGGACTCCAACACACACCTGTGCCCAGGATTTTAGGAAAAGAGCGATGAGCCTGAACACGTCTGGAAATCTAGAGCTCCGGGGAGGGAGAGGCCAGGGCTCAAGCCCGGAGACAGAAATTTAAGAACCATCAGCTCAAAGGTAGCAGTTAGGGCCTTGAGACCAGACTTCACCAGGGGAGAGACTGGCATAGAGGCGACCCCTGGGATGCCCTGATATTTAGAGGTCGAGCAGAAGAGCTACATATTCTTAGCCTGATTTCACAGAAATGGACGCTGAGGGTCATGGTGGGAGGGCAGCAACCAGCACACATCAGCAAACTCCCCACCCCGGGCCCTAAGTAACCCTCGGCTGGGAGGTGTCCAGGAGCAGCACAGCAGGGCAGGCGGTGGCTCTGACACCAAGTGAAGCCAACTGGTGCCTGGGGTCTGGACCCACTGTGTCCCAGCACAACCCCTCTAAGTTCCAAATTCTGCAATCGCGTGTCTCCTAAACAGTTCCGGTGCTTGCAGCTCCCACTGTCAGGCATTGCCCCACCCTCCCAGAGCCGCCGCTGTGCCCTGCACACTTAGGTGTCCTGTGAAGGTGGAAGTGGCTGCTGTACTTATACTTGTTACTCTCACCGGATTGTGCAGTGCTTGAGAGCAGATACTGTCTCATTTGGGCATTTCTTCATAGTGGAACTCAAGAAATTCAGTGACCTGAGATCCTACAAGTTTTCAAATGAATGTAGGATTCCCCGCCCCAAATATCAATTAAGGAATTAGAGAAGTCTGTGGCATAAACAGGAAAGACAAATTCTCCTAATGCCTGCTGAGCCCTGTCCTTCCCAATTTTGAGATATTTGAGCCAAACACAGCCTCTGCCTCTTGGCCTCTAGACTGTTTACTTTGCAGCAAGCTGAGCTCAAAACTCTGTTGGAGCAAAACGCAAAGTTTTACACACCCAATCATTTTAAACATATCCCCAGTACGCAGAGTGCTGACCACTTAGAGTCTGATGTTTTGCACGTGCCGCAAAACTGCATGCAAAATCTACCAGCCATGGGTAAGAGCTGTTAGGACTCCAAACTGCTGCTGCCCTGTGGAGTTTTCTGCCAGGTGCTAGGCAATATCACCTGGACACACAGCCACCCCACCCCAACACCGGCTCTCCCTCCCTCCCCGGAGTTCCTATTCTACTCCCCTAGGTGGAGCTGGCCCCACAGGAAGGCCCCCATGTGCTCTCCGGAAGTGAGGGACCTCCTCCCTGGCAAACCCGTCAGCGAAGTCCGAGTGAAACTTTGTGTGCTACTGCCACCTTGTGGTCAGGAATTCCTCTCGGTCTGTCCTGAATTCACTCAAAGCCCCTGGACGAGATCCCAGCCCTCCATTCCCACACAGAGCGGTCAGCCAGGAATTCTGCTGGGACCAGAAGCTAATCCTACAGAGAAAGCACCCTGGTGTTCAGAATAAAGCCCACCTTTTCCAAAGGCTTCCTGTGGCTCCCCAGCGCCCCAGATTCTGGCACTTACTCTCATGCTCTGAGTACCTGCTCTGCCTTGAGGAGCCCCAGCCCACTAGGCGAGAGAACACTTAAGCATCCTTCTGACCTGTGAAGCTAAGATGCTAAGGAGCAGAATATTTGGAGGACAGGATTCTAACAGAGTTGGGAGCAGAGGTATACGACAGCAGACCGGGAAGGAAAGGCATCTCCAAGTGAGTAACTTGGTTTGGATTGGAGGTAACAGGAGGCAGGATGGCTGTGTGTGTGCTATGCGCTTAGGTCATAAAGATTCTCAAGTCATAGAGACCCTCGCCAGCCGGGTCAGCAGTCAGGGTGTCCAGAGGCTTCCATCAGGTGCAGTGGGGATTAGTTGCATGCTTCAGGGCCAGGAGTGGCCCCTCTGGCCCTTCAGAAGGACCCTTGGGGCTTCTCCTGCATGGGAATATCACATCTGGCATCTCCCCGGTTTTGGGAGGGGGCCAAGCCAGGTATCTGAAGCTGTAGGATGCTCGGTGGCCTCTACCTCCCCATTCTGCTCAGCACACCACCAGCTTACAGGAGTCTAAAAATAACCCAGCCCGGGACCTTCTCACCGGTGCTTGGGTGCGGGAGGCAGGCAAAAGCAGATGAGCTGGGGAGCCCCCAGCTCCCAGCTGTACCAGCTTGACCCAATTTTCGAGGCAGGTAATTTTCATGAAAGGTGGCTTCCTGGTGATCAGGGACCTGAACGTGACCTAGTTCTCTCCCAAGCCACTGCCATAAATTGGGCATGTTCAATAGAGAATATTCCCCTCCACACGATTTTATTAAATCAATTAATTGCATTCTTGCACCTGATTGGTCTCCTCATTCCCCTAAACTCTGAGTCGCTCCTGTGCCCTGTCCCGGGCAGGCCACCCAACAAGTCATTAGTCACTGTTGTGGGTTGGCCTTTCTCTGACTAACTCACCCCACCACAGCCTGTGTGCAGATGTGACGGGGGCAGGAAGCAGGAGCAAGGGCATTACCATAGTCATCAAGACACTGTGTCCATGGTCACCGTCTCCTCCTGGTGAAGCTGAGAAGTGCAGAGGTTCCACAACAGATTTGGACTCCCAAAGAGGGCTGTCACCTTCCTGCCACCTACAGGCTGGGTGCGCAAGAAGCTAGTGCCAAGACACTTCTGGGATGGCTTAGCAGATTCCCAGAGCTGGGGCTGGATGTGGACATGGGAGCAGCGTTTGCTTCTCACATGAGGATTTCTGAAGGCAGAATACTTACGAAAGCCTGCAAGGTCCGGGTAGAGGTCTAGAAAGGATGCGTGGAGGGCACACAGGTCTCTGCAGCCTAGGGGAGGCAGAGTCAGACCGTGGCAGTCCTCGGGCTTCATGTCAGGAACTCTCCGGGGCTAGAGGGAGAG
The DNA here is from genome assembly GCF_012274545.1 of Fukomys damarensis. Taxonomy (NCBI): domain Eukaryota; kingdom Metazoa; phylum Chordata; class Mammalia; order Rodentia; family Bathyergidae; genus Fukomys; species Fukomys damarensis. The sequence goes on along the minus strand of NW_022900941.1, from coordinate 3,144,772 downwards.
GAAAGAGCTGGAGAACCCACATGGTGAGCCCACCCACAGAGAGGTTCGGGATGTGAACCCTGGTGTGAAGAGGGAAGCTTGACCGTCCTCTATGGGGGGATTGTCTAGGGCAAAGCAGGCCCCCACCTTGGGAAACCCCACATACTGTGCACCCGAAGCTGGTCACATCTACAGGGTGCACGGGCAGAAGAGGAAACCACTCAAGCCAGAGCCAGCCTGGAGCTATACACACCAACAGGAGGCCTCAGTAGTGAGGGTGTCTTAGTCATCTCTCCAGTGAAAGACAGGAGACCTGTGCCTGCTATATTTTAGCATCTCTTGCAAGAGAGGTGTTGACTGTCTGGACTTTGTTCTGGACTGTCTTTTCAAGGGTGTTTATATTAGGAACAGCCTTGAAAGATAAAGATGGCAGATCTCCAAACCAAAAGCTAGGAAACTTAATGTCCAGCTAAGGAGAGATGGTGACTCCCTCCAGAGCCAAAGCAGGCACGTCTGCCATTACAGATACCTCGCTTCCCCAAGCTCGGGGTTCCTTCCTTTTGTTTTGTTGTTGTTGTTGTTTTGCTTTGTTTTGTGTTTTTGAGACAGGGTCTCACTATGTAGTTTAGACTGACCTGGAACTCACTATATAGCCCAGGTTGGTCTTGAACTCACAGAGATTCTCGTGCCTCAGCCTCCTTAGTGCTGGATTACAGGCCTGAGCTCCCATGCCCGGCTGGGTTCCTTCTTATTAAGCAACCCACTGCGTAATGGATGTCCTGTGTTACTGTAAGAACCCATTCTCAGGGAATGGACATAAAAATGTCGATGCTCTGACCATTGCCGTACTGTAAGTAAGAAGCCTTCCTTATCTCTAACCCAGGGTCTCCTGTCTTTCCCTGGCATGCATGAATGTGTGACACGCAAACACATTAGCTTGTAATTAGGACAAAATCACTTCACAGTTCCCAACCCTGTCTCCCTCCCCAACCCCAAGAGATTAAAGAGAGGAAGAATCGGACTATACGTCTGTGCAGTGATGGAGGGGAAGTAAAGGAACAGAGTGCAAGCCTCCCCTCCCTATCCCTGCCCCACTGTCCTGCTCAGACCTGACTCTTGCCGGAGGTCCTGAAACAAGTTGGGACTGCGGTTTCAAACTGCTCTCTGTAAATAACTAAAATGACTAGAAAGCTAAGTGACCACTTGGAATGTCATTAAGAAATGGGGAAATGGCAAGTACCATTGCTCCTGAGCTTAAAATGGGGTCATGTCCTCACCAAGTCGCCATAAAGTGAAAATATGGTAAGTGGAACATGTATTTATTTTTTGTTACTTCTTTAGGGATCTACATTGCTGTGATTCAAATGCAGGGCCTTGAACATGGTGAGTAAACTTTCTACCATCAAGACTACCGTCCGGAACACACATGCATACACTATTCCACGAAACATCACAGCACTGATGTCCATTATTCACCCCCACGACCGAGTGTCTGTCTTGTAACTGTAGCTCACTGCTAATACCCACATCACAAGAGAGGATTTCAGTGCTTATCACTGGTCCAGGAAAAAAAGCAAAATCCAAAATTCGATCACAGTTTTTACTAAATGCACACACTTATGCATCACTGCAAAGTCAAGATATCTTACTTAAGTCATTCCACACTAACTCAGGGGCCAACTTCAGTGGTAGAGAGGAAATATCTGATCATAGTCATGGATGTTCTGCTGAACCCAAAGCCACATTCATAGCCTGGTGGTTGCCAGATCCCAGACCAAACATTTCACTTTTGCAGACCCCTCGCAGGCCCAACAAGCCCTCTGTGCACTCTCTTGGAAGCTGTGGACTGGAACAGTCCTGATCTTCAGCCCAGATTTGTCCTCTGCCACTTGCCCTTCACCCTTGAACCTCCCGCTGTGCTGTCTGCTTCTCCATGAAGGCCTGTGCAGTGCGGAAGCCCCTCTCCCACAGAGCAGGACCACCTTCCTCCTGCCCTCCCGCCTTAGAAGAGGCAGCCATTCGTCACTCCCAGCTGGGCAGGGACCACCCGTCAGGTCCCTTCGGGTGGGCTGACCCTACCTCCCTGGATGCACAGCCGGCCCCAGACTTGCTGCCCCACCGACTCTGCAGCCTCAGAGCGGACATTGGCAGCAAGCCCTCATTGTGCCCCCACCCTCCCCCCACCGTACCTGGGTTCAGGTGAGGCCCCACAATGACCTCTCAGGGCTTCCGTGTCTTCTAAGTCACTGTGTTCTTGAACGGGGAATAAGACTTATGGAAACCCAGTCATGTGCCAGGCATCTTCTAAGAACTGTACATGTGTTAATACCTCCCACGGCCAATACCTATCACTTTATTCCCACAGAAACCCTGGGAGGTGCAAACAAGAGCATCACCCCGACTTTGCAAGTTAGGAAACAGAAGCACCAAGACATCAGGCGATGTGACCACAGCGACAGCTTGGGAGTACCAGAGCCAACTTAGGTGCCTGAGGCCTGGGAGCCTAACCATAGCACTGCACCACTTCCCTGATGCACTGTGTTGTCCAGCCGTGAGGGAGTATTGGACACAGATATCCTTCCACTCCTGATGATTATTTCTAATAACACAATTTCCCCAGGAAGCCTAAATGCAAGTCGTTACTCATAAAATCTGGCTTTCCCTTCAAAGACACTAATTCTATTAGTTGCATGGGATGCCAGGGTCCCCATCTGTCACAAGTCATCTTCCCAGGCTGCTGTTCTGACCTCGGGACAACTGTCCTGGCACCTGGCCTCATGAGCTACACAGACCCTGTTCTACCCCCTGCCTCTGTGTTGCAGATTCTATCAACTCCCCACTAGACACCCTCATCCTCAGCATATCAGAGCTCTCCAGCCAGTGCTCAACTGCCAGCCTCTGTATCCCTCTGTCTTGGAGGTTTTTTTGCTGCTGGAGCATTGGGGTGCAGAGAATTAAGTCAAATCTTCCAGAGAGCAGCCTCCAACCAATGCTGGGAGTTGCTGTGGTGATACCCCAGTTCTCTTGCCCTTGGGTGGTGCTATAGTTTCCACATGGTTTCTCCCCCAAAAGTTTCCTACTCTGAGAACTTGGTGACCAGCATGGCAGTAAGGAGTGATAAAAGCTTCAAGAGTGGGCCTGGTGGGGGTGATCAGGTCCTGGGCACTCCACCACAAGGAATAGATTCATGCTGGTTTCACAGAATGCTGTGGGTCTCTCAAGAGTTAGTTCCCATGACAGTGAGTTGTTATAAAGTGAGTCCACCTGAGTTCTTCAGTGCTTACTAGAAAAAGAGATAATATAAGATATACAAGTATATAAGAATTTACCAAATGGTCTCAGAATGGCCACCCACAGAGTCGTATGTGTCTTGGAGTGCCAAGGGTCTGCCCACACACTGGAGATCTGAAGGACCCAGTAGAAGCTCTGGGGCTCACTGCAGTGACCCATGAAGTCTGTATCAGGAGGCTGATGGGTCTGCACTGGAAGCCGGGAGATGACATCTGAGGTGAAGGCAAGGACTGGAGAGCCTCTGAAGAAACAGAAGCGGATCCACCCTTTCTCATTTGCCCTTTATACCATCCACCCTACGGTGTGGAATCGCTGAGCTGATTTAGTTGAGCTTCTCCTACTCAGGAAGACACAATCAACCACCCCACCCACTACTGGTTCCCTTTCTGCCGCTTCCTCAGGCTGTGATGCAGACAAAGCAGCCCTTACCAAGAGACCAGCACCAATTGTTTGGACCTTGCAACCACCAAAACTGTGAGCCAACCGAGCCTCTGGTAAAGAACACAGCCACGGGGATTTTATTAGAGCAATGCAAAATGGGCAGATAAATGTGATAGTTCCAGGGTGCTATCCTTGCATTAGGTACTTTGCAACTGTTGAAACAAAATATCCAATACCCATAATTTAAAGGAGGAGAGATTCATTTCTGCCTCATTTCTGCTCTTGTTTTCAGAGGATTCGGTCCATAGTCAGATGGCTGCACGGCAGCAATGTCATGGTACAAAGGCAACTGCAAGCTAAAGCTGCTCACCCCTGTCTGCCAGGAACCTGGGACAGAATTGAGGAGAGGGGCCAAAGATAAGAACACACCCTTCCAGGTCGCACCCCAGTGTGTGACCTGATCTCCTGGGAGCACATTCAGCTATGACTCATCAATGGATTCACAGACTGCTGGGTTATAGCACCACCGTGATCCAATTGCCTTCTGAAAGTCCTACCTCTGAACACATGAGACTTTGTGGGGGACAATTCAAAAATAAACCCTAATGACCCTGCCTGGCTTCCCAGTTTCCCCCGTGAGAAAAAAACCCAAGAGCACATGATGCTAACCTACCTTATGACCAAGGCACCTTCCCAGCCAGGTCTCACTCCTCTCCCACCCACACAGCAAGTGTTCACCTCCCAAGGAATCACATCCTTGTCTTAGGCTCTGTTTCTGGGGAATCCAGACAAATGCAATCCTCCTGTCTTCTTCTGACCCAACCGTAAGACACATGGTTGTGCCTCCTCCAGCTTCCTTGAGACCTACCTTCCCTCTTTCCTCTCCTCCAGCTCCACCTGTCCCTTCCTCCTGAAGCTCCTGCCGAGAACAGGTCCCACTAGCCTCCCACACTCACCCTCCCTCCTGCCTCTTGGAGAGCCTTCAGTTGCACAGATGAAGAAACTGAGACGAAGAAAGATTTGATAGAGTCAGAATGAGGCTCTGATGTTAGCCAGAGCTGTCACTGCTACACCACAACCTGCGTGATCCCCACGACATGGGCAGAAAGATCATGCAGAACTTCTGGGACCTGAATATACTTTAATTTCCTTGGGTAATCACCTTTTCACCCAGCATCTTTACTTGCTGGATAACACATGATCTCCTTCTTCCTACTCTCTGTCTCTCTCTGCCTGCTTCATTCTCCCAGGCCCTGGCTGGTGTCACGGAGTCTCCAGATTCCTGGCACAGTGTACCCAGAGCTGAGGTGGAGTTGGTCCCTCCTGCCCAAGATGTCCCTCCATAATTACACCTGTAAGCATTTGTGGGCACAAATAAAAGCTTGGGTAGGCTCCCTCCCCCGACTTCTGGCACCATTAAAATCTCTTATCTAATTTGTTTTTTAGATCAAATTTTCCTTTATTGTTTCCACCCATTTTTATAACCTCTGAGATTCTGCTGAATTCTTCCTGTTATTCTCGCTGGGGTTTGTGCTCCCTCCCAGTTTAATATTCTCCTTGAATTTAATTAGCATGCTATCTATCCAATCATTTAAACGGCTGGCAGAAAGAACTCCGCAGCCTTTCTAATGATTGTCCCATCACCACGCAAGTGCACACCAGATGCATGAACGTGTGCTGTTGACTGCCCCAGGCACCTCAATCAGGAAACTGAGCTTCCTATTGGCCCTGACATCCAAAGCCGAGCATCCCAGAACCTGGTACATAAAGGAAGATAATTCTACAAAATTCTACTCCTCCGATTCACCTCAACCAAGAATAAAAGTGCACTGTGGCTTGAGTGGTTCTTTTCACTTCTGCTATGGCTGATGCGGTGGTGAAGGAGATGATAAGAGGATTATGACCCTGCCAAATCCCTTCTAAAACTGTAGCCTCATGAATTTCATTCCGGGTATGAAACAGACCCTCACCAGGGCTACTTACAAGGACATGCAGTTCTTGGAGCAATTTCTAAAGTGAAAGTTCTCACTGGAACGCCAATGGAATTAATTGGTCCACCTTAAAAGGGCTCTTCTGGTTTGCTTTTTTAGAAATTCTCAGAGGTTCACTCTGCCTGGCACACATCAGGTGTGGTGTTGGCATCAGTGAGTCACTGTGCACAACTCCCTTTCTCTGTAACAACTGAACACCTGGATTTCAGCTACACACCTCTCCCCCTTGCTCTTAACTGTGGCCACGTGGCCAAGCTCTGGCCAGTGAACTTTCAGAATATGGCCTTTAAAAGGAAAGATAGGCCCATCTCTTCCTCCTCCCTCTTCCCCTTCCTACCCCAGAATGTGGTCTTGAAGGAAGAAGCAGCTAGTTATCTTCTGCTGTGCAATGGAAGCCACACAGTCGACACATCAGAACAGAAGGGTAAATCCTGACATTGTTAAGTAGTAAAGTTATAGCAGAACAATATTTCAATAAAAGTGAACCAAACTATGTGTCCAAATTATCCTCATGAGGCCCACTTATAGGATGGAAGAGTAAAGAGCACAGTCGACTCTTCCCAACAGATTTTATCCCAGAAGAAATCAGAAAAGCAATTTAAAGTTTCTGGAAATTGTTATGATAGCAAAGGGAGAAGCATTTATTCATGAAGACCTGCTAAATCTTCATCAGACCAGCAAGGTCTTTCCACATGACCAGCTCATCCCACAAGCTCTGCCTCGGGAAAATATCCAGGAGCAAGAGCATGGAGCCGGCAGAGAAGATACGATCCCTCCCACCACAGGAAGTGAGGGGAAGAGTCTTGCTCTCCACTGGTAGGCTCGTGGTTGAAACTCCTGTGTCAAAAGAGGTTAAGGAGAAAAGCACACAAGCACATTTAATATAAGTTTGATGCGTCGCAAAAAGCTTCAGAAATGAAGACTCCAAGAAACGGGAAAACCTGTATACTTGTATGTTTGATTTTGACGAAGAGTGAGGAGTCTTGTGGGAGTACGACTGGACAGAGGGGTATGATCTAATGGCAATGAACTGAGGGAACTTACAAACCAGTTTGTGCAATGCTTCTCTGTGTCCCTGGGTCTGCAGAGAAAAGAGTGTTTCTTTCTTCTGGGTCCAGGGAGGCCACCTCTCAGATGAGAGCCTGCTTCTGGAGACGAGGGTGGCAGAAGACCAGAGCGTACCCTCCCTGTGTCTGCTGTTTCTTCTGGGCCAAAGTGCCATATTTCAGGGTAATGTGCCCTGAACCCATTATCAGCTTCCCACCGAGGTTGGGGCATTACTCTCCGGAAGAGAGGCCACCGGTGACCCTTCCCTCCTGGTTACAGAGCTCTCCACTCCAGGCAGGTGTGGCCACCACCGTCTCCTCTCTGTAATTATGTCTTATGCTGATGTGTTGATATTTTGGGCCTTCGTAATCCTGGGGAGATTGCTCTTCCCAGGGCCAACCAAATCCTTCAGATCATAAGTGACTCACTGTTCTGAGATGTGGATTGAATTATTACTGAAGTACAAGGAAACAAATTAGGAGTCAGCTGCTATTGAAGAGATGACTTAAAATGATGGGGTACCCCACACCACACAGCACCCATGGAGAAGCACTAGGGCAAACTGGGTGGGGGGAGGGATGGAAACACAGCAGCAGCCTGGATTCCGGCAAAGCAAAGTGAGCCTGCCTGGGATTAGCTACTACAGATGAATTCACTGCGTCTGGGGCACTCCTCCAGGTGATAAAGGACCTGCTGCAGGATATTACCGGGTTATGAGTTCCGTCAAGAATGTGGGGGCTGGGGTGCCTGCACAAGAAAAACACACTTTCGGACAAGTCGTTTTAGTCTGTGCTGCCGAAACGAAATGCCTGAGACTGAGTAACTTACAGACAATAGAAACAGATGCCTTCAGGTTCAAAATGTGCTCAAGGCTGCTCTCTCCTCTGCAGCTTCACATGGTAGAAGGGGACAGAGAAACAGAGCAGACACTGTGTGAACGCTCCTTCGCGAGGGTACTAATCCAACTCATCACAGGAGGAGACCCACCTCCTCACGCCACTGCCTTGGGACACATTCAGACCTCAGTAGAGTCCTCTGCCGCCTTAGGGAGCCAGTGTTCCTGGGGAGGCAGTCTCCCGGCCTTACTGAGGCTCCCTGGGTTGAAATCCTCACATCAGAACAGAACCACGTGTGCGGTCCTTCCGGCCAGGTGACTTCATTTGACATCACAATAGGGAAACTTTGAGATGAGAGCAGTGGAGACTCCATATGTGTATGATTTAGGGGCTTTGGGGGGAGGGATTAAAGGAATTCTTTCTTTTTTTTCTTTTACTTTCTTTTTAATTTTCACCTTTTAACTGCAAATCACACTGTACCTGCTTATGAAGTATGAGGTGCTGTTAGTGATTTCTAGGCAAAAAAAGGTTTTTCCTGCAGCTAGCTGACCTAAATGACAAAAAGCCAGCCCGTGCTCATAGCCCCTCACACACACACACACACACACACCAGGTTGTTGATGGACTCGGAGGTGGACCCCATGACTTGGCTGTTATAAATCGTGCTGCTGCTATGTATACATGGACATGCAGACGTCTCTTCAGCATGCTAACTTCAAGCCTTTTAGGTAAGTACCCCAGAGGGAGACTGCTAGATGGGTAATGGAGACATTTAGAGAGCAAGGCAAAAGTACTTCTAAAATATATAGGTGACATTTCAGCATGACAGTAGAAAAAGAGGAGCACAAGTTTAAGCATGAGAGGTCCTTGCAGAGCAGCCCATCTCTAAGCTTCTTATTTGTGTAGAAAGCAACTGAGATTTGTGGGGCCTCTAATGTATATGGTATCTTGGTAGAGTTGTGGAATGTCTTAAAAGCAATAGTTTGCCAATAATATCTTCATGTATTTTTCAGGTCAGGAGTACAGGCTTTGTAGCTATGCTGTTGGAGAGCATCAATGGTTGGCTTAGTAAAGTATACCTGAGGATTAGTGATATTTGTGTAACTAAAGGAAGCGGTGGCTGTGGTGATCATGGCTGGAGATCAGAACAGGAAGTCATGGTGGAAAGCTGAAGGGGAAGTAGAAGTCCCTGGGGTGGGGTAGTCTTCTTTCCAGGGGATCGAAGACTTCACTGATCTGAACCTCCCACAGAAAGAAATAACCTCCAGGAACGTCTAGAGTGGCACGGGTACCAGCTACCACCACCAGATTCCCTTTAAGTGTGGGAGTATAGGGGGCATGTTTTCCTGAGCAAAGATGATAATGGAATCGTGGGCTCAGCAGATGAAGGATTCACAAAAAAAAGTAGAATCCTTAATATCTAGTCTCAGAAGAGAAAAAGAAGAAATGTCTGTCCAGTTCACCGATGTTTCAGGAAATATAATCCATGCATGGCTGGGGGAGAAGTTCGAGGCACGGGGTGCATTTGTCTTACTCCTGAGGGCAGAGTCACCTGGAACCACAAGGTCTCAAACTGTGGAGATGCCAGCAGAGGCAGTGTCATCTCCAGAAACTAGGTCTAGGTGATGTCTGGGATAAGGGTCTGGGTCAGTGGGTTGAACCTATGGCACTCAGGCTGCAGCAGGCCCTTTGTATCACTGGAAGTTCTAAGAGGTTCACCATCCCTGGTCTAGGTGCCATGTGGGATGAAAGTCTCAGCGATGTCCTGGATGTAAGTCTAGGATGTTCGGTGTTCCTGGAAACAGTTGATGTAGCTGAAATCTTGTCCACAGATTTAAGTAACAGCAAAGCTGTTGAGATGCCCCACAGGTAGATTTTTATTTTCTCTCCCTATATCTAAGGCATTTTTCTTTTTCCTTTTTCTTCCTGTCTTAAACCTTTAACAGATTTTCATTTCTGTGTCCAGTTCATGGCTCACAGTGACAGCCTCCTTAGCAATTAGAGGAAAGAGGGATGGAGAAAAAGACTGGAGTTTTCCTTCTGTGGCTTTTGAATCCACCTCCCAGGCACTGCCTTTGTATTCAGACAGAAACAGGGTCCTCTCCCTCCTCTCCCTAGGAAAGTAAGGTCTGGACCCCGATACCATCACATACCCCAACCCTCCACCCCATATACCCTTGAATCCACCCACCTCACCCCATCTGAAATGAATCCCTTTTCTTTTCTTTTTCTGTTTTTCTAAACAAATGGTTAGAATGGCTTGTACTTCTAGCTGTGTAAAATTGTTTCTTTTGTGTTCTGTTGTTGTTGTTGTTGGTGGTGGTGGTGGTAGTGGTGGTGGTGGTGGTGGTGGTGGTGTTGCTGGTAGAGGTGTCTTCTGTCCCTTCCAGACTGTTTTTTCCTCTTTTTCCCCTTCCCGTGAGTGTTTGAGCTGATAAACTCCTGGTGGTCCTAAGCAGGGCCTGTCTCCAGCAGCAGCTTCCCTCTCCAGACTGCCCCACCTAACGTCTGAGGCTCTGGGTCAACTTCCAGGAGAGCAATAGTGTCCTTTTTAGTATTTTTAAGACTTAGTTTTGAAGCCTTTGACAAGCTGGTAGACAGTGGTACTCAGTTAAGGCCCACGCATATTATCCAGACTTCTCATATGATCTCCTCGAGTGGGAAGATAGTGGGGTAGAGATAAAATATTATTTTTCCCTTTCCAGTCACATGAAACATGACGCCACTAGTCTCCCGAGGGATGGTTCCCATACCCTACCGTCTACGGGGATGAACGGCTGCAGCCGCAAAGTCAGTCACAGTGCATTAGCAATGCCGTCTGTAGAGTATGTGCTCCTTGAGGGGGCTACCTACATAGTGGCTCCCTGTGTGGCTAAAAACTCATGAGAACTTCCAAAGAGCAAGCACCTGCTACTCAAGAGAAGAAACTGAAATGAAAGGGAAAATACTTCACGTTGCTAACTACTTATCAGTGCTTTCCTCAATGGAGCAGGCTCTTCTCACAGATCTGGGAAAAACGTCACACCTTAGACCCTTGAGAGGAGGCTCACTAATTTAGAGAGTCAATCAAAGCAAACAAAACAAAAAGAAAAAGATCCCACAACTAGCATTATCCTAAAACCTAAACGAGTAACACAGTTGATAATGGAACTCAGGGAGGACACAGGCATCAAAATCAAATGTAGGATGGGAATCCACAGCAACATCCAGCAAACCCATACACAGCCGCAGTCATTCCAAGTGCAAGCACATGCCAGCCAGCAGAGGTATCTTCCCAGGCCACCACTGCCATCTGGTGGAACCAGTCAGCAAGCCAAGAGCAGGCTATGGACACATTTCCAGGCTCAGAATAAATCGCACTGATTGCTGCACCTATCATGTTTTAAAATGTGGGCTCTATTACTATTCAGGTGTGCGGAGACCAGCAGAACAGGAGAGCATTGCCACTGAAGAGATGGCTTGGTATTCACAAAGCCCAGGTGACTTGCCACACCACTCAAGGCCGCACACATAGAACGTAAAGATGTGTTAACACACTCAGGGTGGCACAGGGCACCTTTCATGCACAGACTACCCAATCCAGGGCCCACTCAGCTCATTTGCTCTCTGAGCTCTCACACATACCCTGCTCAGAGCCAGTATTCCTCTGCCCTAGTACCTCAGGGTCAGGAACCAGGAATGAAAGAAAAAGACTTTGTCCTAGACCCCACTGGAATTATTCAAATTAGCCATTCCTACACCGGCTTAGCCTGCCTCACCCATTTCTTCCTGTGAAAACCGCAAAGAGGCTCTTGCCCATAACCCATGCCCCAATCCTTCTGGCTCCTGACTAATCATGGTGCTGAGTAATAGCAGCCTCTTTTACAACACTCTCTTTCTTCTCCCAGCTCCTCTTCATAGAGTAAAGAATCTACTCCAAGAGTCACAGACTCCTCCCTAGCTCACTTACAGGCAGAGTTCTACATCGGCAGAGGCAATCCAACAAGATTTGGAGCCACTGTATAACTAATCTCTGCTTGTGGAGTAGAAGTATCACCTGCATGCCCCTATTTCTGTAACTTAGAGTTTCAGTCCAGTACAAAAGGCGGGCCAGAAAAATAGGCTGTCAGGGAAAAGAGTGCCCCAACACTGCTTAGAGAACTGATGTTGTTTGGAGCAGGATATACAGAATGTTATGCCTAAGGCCACTGTGAAAAGAAGAAAAGACCAAAGAAGGAGAACTTGGTGGTGGGCAACGAAGAAGGCGCTCATAGCTTGGTGATATAAGTAGCAACAAGAAAGATGGAAGAGCAATCAGAACTTAAACAGAGAGCACTAGGGAAAGAAAGAGAGGAGAGAAGTCCTGGTGGGGCTAGAGACAGTCAATGCTGAGGTTCAAAAGGTTATGCACAACAGCAGGCTGCACCCACCCAGGGGCAATCAGAGCAGAGTGTGGGACAGACTTAAAACACCCAAACCAGACCAGCAAGTAACAAAGGGCCTCTGAGACTCGCTGACCCTACAGGCATAAGCACAAACACTTTCAGAAAAAAAGTAAGTTGCTCTGATGCAAGGGTGATGCTTAGGAAGCCAACCTTAGGAAGAGCACACAGCTGTCCCCAAGTGTGCAAAGCTATGTGCCTCACCAAAGCGCGGCCTACAGCAGTGTTCAGAAATGAAAGACTCAAGCTACTAATCCCTGGATAAGCAAATGTACCCCTCAAACAATGAGAGTGACCTCCAAGCCACACACACACAACAGGAACAGGGTAAAACTAGCTAAGTTTTATGTACAAATAAGCGATATGCTGACCTTGGTCTAATCCCCAGAAATCTGGGCTTAAAAATAAAAACAAAGTGAAAACAAGGGGAAAAAATCTGAAGAGAGAAATCAGAGACTGTCCACATTAGAAGAAAGAGACTTCACAGCCAAAGTGTTCCAAGTCAACAAGTAAGTAAATAAATGACCACAAAATAGCGATCATATCAACCCCTAGTGGAGGAGAGGAAAAATATCCAGAGTCACTACAACATATTATCTAAAATATCAAGTTTTCAATAACAAAAAATGAGCCATAAGAAAAACAGATTGTGACCTATACATAGGGAAAGGTAATTGAAATTATTTTTTAAGAGGGTCAAGATTTCAAATGTATTAAACTTAAGTGACCAAGATTTCAAAGCATCTGTTGTAAATATGTCCCATTAACTAAATAATTTTAAATGTATGCATGTGACATTTCAGCAAATATAGAATATCAACAAAGATAAATTATTTTTCAAAAAGAATTGAGTGGAAATTCTGAAGTAGAAAAAATTCAGTAACAAAAATGAAAACTTTACATGCAGGATCCAACATTAGATTTGAGCCAGCAGAATACAGATTTAGTAAACTTGATAATAAATGAATAGAGATTAAATAATCTGAAAAGAGAAACAAGGATGATAAAAAATAGAGCCTCAGTAAAGTATGGGACATTACACAGTTTACCCACATGCACATAGTAGAAGTATCAGAAGCAGAGAGAAAAAAGAATAGAAAAAATTTGATATAACAAAGCCTGAAACTTCACAAATTTTATTTAAAAAAACTTCCTAAAAAGATCAGTGTACTCAAACTAAGGTAGATGTAGTGATATCTACATCCAAACACAAATATAATAAAATGCTGAAAGACAAAGACAAGGCCTTAAAAGCAGCAAGAGGAAAATGACTCATCACATGTAAGAGAATCTCTGTAAGACCAACAATTGACTTCTCTTCAGAAACAATAAAGTCAGAGGAATGGAACAATATATTTAAAGTGCTGAATGTAGGCATTCATCAACCAAAAACTAAATATCCAGAAAAAAATTTCTATAAAATATGAAGAAGAAATATTTCCAGATAAAATCTTTGGGAATGTGTAGCAAGGACACCTTATGAGAAATACTTTTTGAAGGTGGCTGGATCTAGGCTGTGAGCTGCAGGGATCAAGGATGTGATGCTGGGATTGATTCTTGTTGTGATGTTAAGAGTAAAGGCTCCCCACACTGGGTGTGCGTGCTGCCTTCCTAACAGTGGGTAGCCTAGAGAGAACATAAGGGACAGAAAGAGGGCTGCTGCTTGGTTTTCTGCTTGTTGCCTTCTGCTTATCATGAATAATTTCTCCTCTGCAGTGTCCTTCTGCCATGCCAACTACGAACTGAAACCCCTATAAACCATGAGCTACAATGAACCTTGCCTCTTTTAACTTTGGGTATTGGATATTTTGTCTCAGCAGTGAGAAAAGTAACTAAGATAGTTACCACCTCGTAAGTTGATAAACAAGATGTATCCATACAATGGCAAATAATTTGGCAATAAAAATGAATTAATACCTGTTACTACATAGGTGAGTTTTTGAAAATACTGTGCTAAGTCAAATAAGCCAATCAGAATACTGCACGTTATGTATTTCCATTTATATGATGAATCTAGAATAGGAAATTTATAGAGGCTGTAAGTCATTGACTATCTACTGAGAATGGCTGAGGGAAAATCTTACCCTCTATTACATCACCCCTGTTTGCCCATGGGAACACACTTGGATACGTTAAGAAGCAAGCCTGGGTCACACATCCTGTAAGGAGTGGAGCTGATTTCAAATCCAAGTCAAAATCCAAATTCTCCAATAAAATGTTTCCCTATAGAACAGACCAGTCCTGCCTCTTGACTCTGCTACAAACACCTGCATACACAGCCACAGGTAAGGAGCAGCATTTCAAGGGCCTGGGGCTTGCCTCAAATCTCACCACGGCAGTCACTGGAAATTACCTATAATATTAAGCATTTAAGTTACGTTTGACATTTTAAAAAGATCAAGATTGGAAGGCTCTCCTGGCTACTTAGTGTCAGTGCCTGAAAAGCTGTCCCACCTCTATAGAAAGCAGCAGAGAGCTAAATCCCTGTCCTTCAAACCAGAGAGCTCCATGGAAGCAGCAGCTATGGTGATACTTTGATAAAGGAACCCATGCTTAATTGGACAAACTGGACCAGTGCTAAACAGGAAGCTCTATGGTCATATTATTCAGCCAGTATCTCAACAACGTGTTGCCTCAGGTCTAGGCTGTATTGCTCAAGATCCCCCAGAGAACAAATAGGTGATACAGGCTGATGAGAGATATGGACAGACAGGTAGTAGAGCAATTGGTTGATCAATAGATAAAGAGGAGATTCATTTTGGGAACTGGCTCATGTTCTTGTGCTGCCAGGAAGTTCCATCGTGTGGCATCTGCGAGTTTAAAAACCAGGGAAGCCAGCAGCACAACTCAGTCCGATACCAAAAGCTGAGTGCCTGGGGACTTCCCATGCACAGCAGAGGTCTAATGCCTGACAACCTGGAGTTCTGCAGCCAAGGCCAGGAGCAGGTGGGCGTCCCCGTTCCACAAGGAAGCAGATCTTTCTTTCCTCCTCCTTTCTCTTCTTTGCAGGCCCTCACCTGGCTGAACAGTGCCCATGCACAGTGGGTGAAGTACAAGGACTCAAATGCCAATTTCTTCCAGAAACACCTCACGTACAACCAAAAATAGCACTTTCCCAACTATCTCAGCATCCTTCTTGGGGAAATCAGAAAAACCTCCCACTGCTGCTGCAGCCCTTCTTGCCATGGCTACGTGGGACCAGGGGGAGGTCAGGTATGCACCCACTTTATGTTTCATGTGCCAAATTTAAGGATACACATGCCAAAAAAAACCCTCAGTAATTAAGATAAGCAGCATTTTAGTGCAATACTTTGAATCTTAAATTAATGCAAAGAAAGTCATGATGCACGAAATATCAAAATTGTAAACAAAGGTGATGTCTTTATTTCAATTTCTCCTTTTGGCTCAGGCTCCACTTTCACTTGACAGTGTGAGTACTGCCGAGGTTACCGAAGAGAAATGAGTCGCAGGTAGTTGGGCTTCTGGGATGTCACTTGTCATGTAATGCAAATGCCGACTGGAAAACGAAAGATGGGCATAGCCATGTTCCAGTGATGACCTCAGGAAGCCCAGGAGGGATGAGGCCAGAGCAGTCCCGTCATGGGGACTAAGGAATTCTGTGATACGCTGTCTGCAAGCTGGAGGAGCAGGGAAGCCAGTGACGTGGTGCCAAAGACCTAGCTAGGAACCTAGGTGCCAGGGCCAAAATAATGTGTAACTGTAACTTGAATGTGCCTTTATGGGCACTCACAGCCTCACCTGCAGGACTCCTCCACACCTGTGTGTGAACCCCGGCACCTGGGCTGCAAGCGGGTGGGGGCCCCTGTCATCCACCTCAGGCTTGCTGAGTGATCCATGCTGATCAGGATAGAGAGTGATCAGGGAAGGGGTCTGAAAATTGAGTGATTTCCCATTTGATCAGGGACAGTATCAGAATGAAAACTACTGGGTCTGAGTAGCCAAGAGACACTGCAAAGAAGGGTCCCAAGAACTCTGAGCTGATGCAGCCATCCTCTGTGCAAGGGGGAAAGAAGAAGGCTTCAGACCCATCATTGGCACTTGATACATGTTTGCTCAGCCTTCAGGGAATAAATGCAGATGTTCTCACCCTTGGCACTGTTGGCAAGCTAAGCTGGATAATTCTTTGCTTTAGGGACCGTCCTTGTCACTCTACGATGTTTAGCAGCATCCCTGGCCTCTGCCCACTAGACAGCTGTAGCAGTTTCCTCTTGTGTCACCCAAAAACGTCTCCAGACACTATCAAGTGTACCTGGAAGGAAAAGTTGCCCAACTGGAAACCGCTGGGTTAATGAATCAAAGAATTAAAACCGAGTCACTGTTGGCTGTCGTAAAGGAAAGAGTAGGGTCCACCGTGACACTCAGCAGACTCACTTAGAAGTCAGCTAAGCAGGCAGAAGGCCCAGCACATCTCTATTAGGAGGCTGAGATGAAGTCATCGTGACTGCTTCTCCCCACTTGTCAAATGGCCCAACAGAGAAAATTCGCAAAGTGTGACACTTGCAGCAGCAACAAATGACTGATCCGGGATCCAGCCCAGGGCTGCAAGCTCTGTCACTGTTCCACACAACTGCTCGACTTACACTGGGGCCAGAAACAATGCACCACCTCTTAAACGAGCAATTTCCCTTCAGAGTGATGGATGACCTGCCGCTCACCAGCTACAAACCAACCCTGCTTCTCACTCTTCACGAGCTGCACCCCTCCAGGGCTTTACGGTAAATTAATCAACAACTGAGAGGAGGTTGTAGAAAGACTCAGGGTGAGGAGAGAAAATCTCCAAATTCAAAGAGACGGGGCTAAGCAAATTACATCTCTGGCCTCTGTCCTGTCATCCACTGCTAGCTGCTGTGCAACAAAGACAAATGGAGACACGCCATCTTGACGAATTTGGGACTGGGAGTCAGTCTCAGGATGTATCTCCAGCTGGAGCTGGTCTTCAAGGCAGTCCTCCAGGATGCCGGCCAAGAAAGAAACAGAAACCAACGTGGGATTTCACTGAACACCTTCAGGCTGGCAGAAATTAAGAAATAGTAAATTACAAAAGTTAACGAGAATATGGAGCAGCAGACGCCCTGGTCAGTAGGTCCGGGAACAAGAAGAACCCTGTGGAAAAGCGCGTGTCGCCCTCTTGGGCCCTGAATGTGGATGTGCAGCATGACCCAGCACCCACTTAATAGATGCAGACTGGGACCCACAGGATGCACAAACACCCAGCCTTGCTTGTGCAGCAGAAGTGTGACGTGAAGATGTCCATCTGCAGAAGAAGGAAGAAGCAGCATGTCATAACAAATAAGGCAGGTTTTATGAATGTAGCACTAGATGAAACACCACTGGCCAAAGAAAACATCTGCTGAGTCATTCTGCTTAAAATAAGGCTCAAAACCCCACGAAGTTAAGCACATGGCATTTAGAGTTGCATTCACATCTAATAACTACAAAAGCCACCAGAAAAACAGATAAAGGGTGAATAGGGTCAATTTCAAAAGAAGGATTACAGGGGGGGAGAGGGGGGGGAGAGGGGATGCTTCGGAGTTACTGGTAATGTTCTACTTCTTAAGCTAAATATGAAGATATGCAGGCCATCATGGTAATATGGTTATCATTTTCAGTATATGTGTAGACAGTACTATGCCTTTATTCAAAATATTAACATTTATTTTCTAATAAATTAAGGAGTGTGGTTGACACCGCAGAAGAAATTCTTAGCCTGCCCAGACCTATCCAGAAGAAGGGAAGTGCGGTATAAAAGCAGGCCTGCCTCACACCAAAGACCCAGGGACCGCTCCTGCTGGCTCCATGTATGGGGGAGGCAGCGGGGCTCAGGAGGCCAAGAAGTATTTGAAGCTCAGAGAAATGGGAAGGGGCTGCTTGCAATTCACTCTGCTACCTCGGAGCCACCCTCAGAGCACATGTTTGGCAGCTTAGCCCCAACAGGAACCAGGCACCAGGCAGCTGCACTGACTCACTACTCCTCACGGCAACCCTGCCAGGGAGGCTTCACTACTCCCCCCGCAGGGAAGGGACCTGAAGCACAGGGAGGCGATGTTACCTGACGAAGATCACAGGCTGCAAACTGCATAGACGGGTTCCAAGCTGGAGGCTGTCTACTCCAGAGCTTGACCTCTTCTCTCTACCGTAGGCCACCTCCTGACATCCTTCACCGACTCCCTTCCCCATGCACCACAGCAATGCTTGTGGCGAAACAGACAAAGACACCCCGTCCTCTCAGGCTTCTCACATAAGCTGAAATTAAGAGAAGCGAGTTTAATTCACCCAACCCCAACAGGCCCGGAGCCTAACTGGGCAATCACCAAGCATCGCAGTGAACAAGACTTGACAACACAGGAAAGGCGAGGGAGTTGTTCCTGTCTCTACTCAGCGAAACAAAGCGCAGTGTTCTTTTCTTCTTTGCAAAAACAAGGGAGGCACGAAGGGAGGTAAGGCTCCTGGAGCCGCAGTAGACACCCGGAGGGGACCCTAGCGGGAGGGAGCTGCTTGTGAGACCAAGCACGGCCCGGCCACTGTCACAGTAGCCTGGCGATTCAAGGACGACCAACGAGACCAACCCAACAGAGACACTGCTCTAGGTTGCCCCCCACGCCTACGACCTCTGCTTTCTGGCTCCTTACCTGATCTTGTTGGCGATCCCAGCTTCACCCAAGCACCCTGCTGGTCTTTGGCTACCTGGTCTCTCCATTTGAGACTCACTGATACGACGAATCAATCCTCCAGGGTCCCTGGCCTCAGCTCCTGCCATGTGGACGTCCACAGGAAAGGGAAATACGAAGAGGACAGAAGAGCCATCCCTGGGGCACTCATGTGGAGTGGCCCCTCCCGACTACAGCAGCCTCTGAGCCTCTGAACACGTGCACGTAGTCCTGACGTCACTCTGTGACATGAATCATACCCAACCAGATTTTACACTGTTATTGTGCACCCAGCCAGACTAAAATGTTACTGTACGCCCACACAGGGGAGACGAAGACACAAAAATTGCATAAAAGGGTGCAACTGTGCCATGTTGTGCCCTCGGCCTTTGGTTACGAGTCTGCTGAGTCGGCACTGGCAGGACTAAAGCCACTTCCTGAGAAAACGGCCTCTGTGTCCCCTTTCCCTGCACAAGGATGGATTCGGTGTGAGGAGTAAAAGAAAGAATGGAACTGAGGGTGACTGCGAAACTTGGTCCGAGCCATTGGAAAAGAGCAGTGAATGGAAAAGCTGAACTGGGCGGGTCGTGTGGAGTGTTTGAGGGTAGGCGGAGAACAGCTTTAGACACAGAATTTGCTATTAAACGGTGAAAAAAGATGTAAAGCATGCAGTTGTTTGGTGCAGAAGGAAAACAAACTTCGAAAGAGAAGTCAAAGCTGACTTACAAATCTGGGAGCGGTCAGAATGTGTACAGCATTTAAGTAGTAAGACTGAGTGCTCTTATCAAGTATAAACAGACCACGGGCAGTACAGCAACCCTCTGACATCAAGGGTTGGGAAAGAAGTGTTGACGCTGTCATACGCATAGTGCTCCACAAGCTCTAGAGAAAGATAACACACAGTCTAGACTGCTGCACAACACCATTCACCACGTCGTCACACAATTCTTAAAAAATGTTAATTGCTCAAAGAAGCAGAAGAAATGTACTCATAATCTAGCGAAAAATTCAGGCATACTGACCCACTGATCACCTAAATTTTGGAATTAGAAGACAATGATACTTTTAGACATAACTGTAAATATATTAAAAACTGAGAGAAAAAAATGAATAGAGTGAAACAATAATTTCAAGAAAGTTAAACTATAAAAAGAGAATAACATTGAAATTCCAAAATTAAAACCCACTGCACCTAAATCAAATATTTATTAGATGAATTTAATGCCAGACTCAAAACAAACAAAAGGATCATCAGGTACAAGGCATGTTAGCAAAAACATACAGGCTGAAACGGAGAAAATCATTTTTTTAAATCTGAATTCACTTTACCATTTCTCACAGTGGCGTGTGGCATTTTGAGCACAGTAAGAAAAAGTCACAAGGTCCACAAACTCAAATAATTTTATTTTTTTAAAAGAATGCCTGACACATATGGAACAATATAAAATACTCTAACTTAAAAATTGTAGAGAAAAAAAGATGAAGAGGAAGAAATATTTAAAACTAAAATAGTCAAAATTTTTCTAAAAATTGACAAAAATGAAAAGCAGGATAAATATAAAGTAGATATCTTAGACACATATAGGTAAAGTGCTAAAAATTAAAACTGAAGAGAAAAATCTTAAAAGTATTCAGAGGCAGAGCCTGGGATTTAGCTCAGTGGCGCTGCACCCTGCCTTACAAACACAAGGTCCTGAGCTCAATCCCAGTACCAAAAAACAAAGTATTCAGAGACAAAGGAAACTTCACATTTAGGAAGAATCCACATTGCAAGGAGAAAAAGAAAGAGCTTTGAGAGGGAGAGAGCGAGCACAGGGGAGAGGGCAGGCAAGGCGAAGTGAAAAGAATTCAAATGTGCAGACAGGAACATCTCTAAAGTACCAAGGCCTGGGTAAGCTTAGAATTCTGTATCAGGTGAAAAATTCCACAAGATTTATTCAGATTCTAAAACTTATATGGAAATGTGAAGACCTAAAATAGCCAAACAACCCCAAAGCAGAACAAAATTGAAATATTTAGTGTCCTTGATTTTTGAGGCTTGATAATCAAGCTTTGATTATGAAGACAGTGTAGTGTAATTTTAAGAAAAGGAGATCAGGGCTGGGATGTAGCTCATCGGCGCCATGCCTGCCTGGCAAGCACAAGATGTGAGTTCAATTCCTGTTACCAAGAAAAGGAAATCAAAGGAACAGAAAACAGAGTCCAGAAATAGGACTGTACTAAAGGGTCGAGTGATTTTTGACAAAAGTACAAGACCAGTGGGGAAAGAACAATTGTATTAACCACGTGGTATTGAAATAATTGGCTGGCATATGGAAAATATTACTCGGGTTTGAACTTCACACCATTCGTAAGACTTTATTCAAGATGGATCACAAATGTAAGTATAAAAAATAAAACTAAAAAGATCCTAGAAGGAAAAACTGGAGGATTTTTATAATCTTAGGATTTATTTATTAGACTGGTCTAACAGCATTAGTCTTAAAATTTTAAAGCTGATTAATTAGACTTCACCATATTTTAAGCTTTTGCTCATCGAAGGGCACCATTACCAAAAACAAGAGGTCTGCTTTGGGTTTATCCTATTTTTATTTAAGAATCTCTGGGTGTGGATATTCTGTGATATGATAATTAGCCTGCATATGTGAGACAAAAACTTTATATCCAAAATATTTAAAGAGGTTTATCAAGGTGCTGTAGTTTGGGTCTGGAATAGCTCCTCACAGGCTTGGTTCAAGCTTGAGGCTCTCGGGGGTTGGTGGAAATTCAGAGGCAGGGCCTGTCAGGAAGTCTCTGTGCCCTTCAAGGGCTTTGTGGGACCTCGGTCCCTTCCTCTTCCAGTCTTTTTTGCCTTCTCCACCTTGAAGTGAATAGCTTTGTTCTGTCACATGCGGCCACCTTTCTGTGCACCTGGTCATAAGCCCAGAGCAACAGAGCCTGTGAAATGGAACCCCTGAAACTGTACACCAAAATAAGCTTTTCTCTTTGTAAATTGATTATCTCAGGTATTTGTCACAGTGACAGAAAGCTGACACACAAGTCAATACAAACAAGAAAATGTAATCACCTTAAATAAGAAAAAACACATAAATGGCCGATAACCTCAGGAGAGTATGTTCAACATCATCCAGGATATGGCGATAATACTACATTCTGCCCCAAGAGATAAAACTACAACTGCTGACAATATCGAGTACTGATGAGGATATCACGCAATCTAAATTCTTAGTAGTAAGAGGGAGAATGGCACAGAATACTTTGGTAAACTGATCGGCACTTAAATATACACCTACCTACACCTAAGAATATAACCGAGTAAAATTAAAATGTAGGCCTACGAGAACATTTCCATAAGAATGTTCATAGCAGATGTACAGATAACAGTGCAAAATTGGAAAAAGAACCAGAAAATGGATAAACAAATTAAACAAATTGCAATCGACTTAAGCACAGAAAAACTTAAAGGATAAACTACTGATACATGGATTTGTCAAATCTCAAAAACATTTTCTAAACAAAAGAAAGCTGACACAGTCCCTAAACAGGAAGCTCAAGAATAGATAAAACTAACCTACCGCGATGGAAACGTAAATAGAATCAGGTACTGAACAGGGCTTACAAATGAAACTTTCAGGTGCAATGGAAATGCTCTACTGTCTCGATTTAGGAGGTGGTGGGCACTCACAGCTGTCAAAACCATTGAGCTAAGTACAGAAAGTCTATTTCGCTGTATTAAAATCTGCTTCAACGTAAACATACTTGTTGAAGAGAGAAATGAAAAGCTTATTAAAGAAAGAATGACGAAGAAGCATTGGAGGCCACGTGCACAGAAGAACCCTTCAGTCCTGCATTGGGACAGACAGCAGTGCAGCAGTGGTAACCGAGGCTACGAGGCTAGGAAGACAGGTTTGTTTTCTAAGATAAGGAAAAAAGGCAGTATAGTTGCACGCCTATGGGAATGATTTAGGAGTGGGGCAAAAATTGCCGAAGTGACTTCCTGGAGAAGACAGAGCTAGGCTACAAGTAATGAGTTGACTTGACTTTTTTTTTTTTTTTTTTTTTTTTGTGACAGGGTCTCATTATATAGTTCAGGCTGGCCTTGAATTCACTGTGGAGCCCAGGCTGGTCTCAAACTCACAGGGATCCCCCTGCTTCAGCCTCCTGAGCACTGGGATTATAGATAATGCACCACATGTCCAGCCCAGTGGGTCGATTTGAAATAAGAGCTACCATGGGCTGGGGATTTAGCTCAATGGTTCTGCCGTCTGCCTTGAAATAGAGAGCCATGGTGATCATCTATGACTTGGTGGAGAAGCACAGCTGTGGGAACAGCTGATCTTCGTGTGTGGATTTTCTCTTCTGATTATTTTTCTTTTCTCAGTAAAGTCAGAGCAAGGCTCTCAGCAAGAGGAAAGGTGAAGGAGAGGGGATCAGAGGCTTGCAGAGAAAGCTATGACATGACTTTACTAAAAGTCGCATAGGATACGAGGGGGAACGGACTCTAGCAGGAGTCAGCCACTGTGCCCTCGGCCAAATGGTGCTCACCACCAGTTTTTATGTGGTTCGGGGGCTAGGAACAGCGTTTATATCTCTTAAAGGTTGGAGAAAATAATCAAAAGGAGAATAATATTCTATAGCATGTGGGAATCATAGGAAACCTGAAGCTCAGTTTCCACACAGAAAGTTCCACTGGAACACAGCTGCACCTGCTTTTGTACATGGCATCAGCTGTGGCTGTCTCTATACTTATAACGACAGGGCTTGGTGGTTGTGAGGCACTGTGTGGAACACTAACCCTTAATACTTACAACGTGGGCCTTCTCAGTGAGTTTGCCAAACGCTGTCACTGCTGAGCCCTTGAGGAACGTGGTCTTAAATTTAAACTGAGATACGTTAGTGTGGTTGTTGTTTTTCTTCATCTGTACTGTGGTGATAATGATCCCCGTTAAGTAGGTCACAGTTTGGCTGTCAGTTTAATAAGATGAAATCCTATGTGTAGAGCGGTTAATACATAGTGCTTATTCAAAATGAAGGCCCCAGGACCAGAGCTAACATCCCTCAGGTGGTGAAATGTGGGCATTGGAATGGGGGTGCAGCTGGATGGGACCTGCTTCCTGCACCCTCGTTCTTCTCTTCCCGAACTTCTCCTCTATGTACCTGGGCTTCTTTGCATCCACATCCCCCAGAGCCGTTCTCTGTGGCTTTGTACACCAATGCCAAAGCCGCTCTGACACGCAGGACAGTGTTCTGGGCAGCGCAGACTAACCAGGTCCTCCAGGCTCTGTCCACTGTGCCCTCAGCAATGACTGTAGGATGGGCTGTGAGTGCAACTCCTGAAATAAAGAGGAATTGGCGGAGACAGCCCCTGCTCCGCTCCTGTCTGTCCTATGACAGGGTGCACATGGGCCATCAGAAAATACAATGAATGTTTAGATTTAAAACGTTGTTACAATAAAAGATACATTGCTATTAATCCTCCCCAAAATATTCAAAACACTCCCCTTGCTTCAAACACACATATCCCTTTTTTCTTAGCAATTGTCTTTTACTGTAATTTTTTTTCATTTAAACTTAAACATTCAGCATATTTGTCGATCACCCCTTGTGCTTCCCAGGCATGAGCCCAATGTGTCGCGCGTCGCCCCCAGGATATAAAACCCAGGACGGGCTGCTACCCAGAGCACCCCGTCTGCTGTGCATTTGAGACAGGAGCAATGAGACGTGAATTTTCTGCAGCCTCAGGTGACGAGCTTGTCGTGCATTGTAGGCTTCTGCCGTCCCTTGCCACCCAGCTGTACACCAACCCAGAGTCAAAAGCAGGCATCGCTTCACTTCACTTTCTGCATGAGCGTTCTGTCTCACCAGATGCAAGCGGTAGACAAAACGCAGCGGTCTGAAGCGAAGCCCACGCTCAGTGAATCCGCTTCATACGCATGGTCCCCACAAGGGGGCAGAGCTCAGTATAATTTGTATGGGTTCCGGAACCAAACGTTTGCGAATCAAACAGGTACAATTCAAAAATGGGCATCTGAAATGAACAGATATTTCTCAGACAAAGAAGTAAAAGCAGCAAGTAAATATATGAAAAGATGTTCCACATCACTGGTCATTCGAGAGATGCAGATGAAAACAACACTGAGATTCCACCTCACCCCACAAAGAACGGCTGCTATCAAGAAATCAACCAATAACAAATGTTGGCGGGGATGTGGGGAGAAAGAAACCCTTCTGCACTGATGGTGGGAGTGCTGACTGGTGCAACCACTATGGAAATCAATATGCAGATACCTCAAAGAGCTGGGACTTGAGGTTCCATTTGACCCAGCCATCCCTTTGCTGGGTATCTTTCCAAAAGAACTAAAAGACTCATACCACAGTGATACATGCTCACCTATGTTTATAGCGGCACAGTTTGTAATAGCTAAATCTTGGAAACAGCCCATTTTCCCATCAGTTGGAAACTGGATAAAGAAGATGTGGTTTTTCTATAAAATGGAATACTACTCAGCCATAAAGAATGACAAATTAGAGTCATTCATAGGAAAATGGATACATATTGAGGATGTACTCCTAAGTGAAATAAATAAGTCACACATGTGCAAATACCAAATAGTTTCTCTGGTGTGAAAAACTATAATAGCACACAAGATCCTAATGGGATAATTAACAATGTGAAATGGGAAGAAAAGGGCTAAGGGTGTAGGGAAAGTGGGAAGGGTAGGGGAAAGGGAATAAGGGAAAAGAAAAAAATAGGAGAAAGTAAAAAATGGAAATAAAGTGTTTGTAAATGGGGAGGGGAGGAGGGGTGAAGGGAGGGCAGGGACCAGGGGAAAAAATGAGAACCAAGACCTGTCATGTAAAGGTACAAAATTCCAATGATGAATGTAACTGTACTGTATACTTAGAATGTACCAATAAACTCAATAAAAAGAAAAAAAACAGGTACAATTTAGAGGCGCTCCCTCCACCCGCCCTTCACCCAGGCCGATAGATATTCCCACAAGAGCTTCCTAAAACAGAGACAAGTGTTGGGAGGGGAACGTTGTGACCACTCATGAATGACAATTGCTAGTGTCTTTTTAAGACATTTTGGGAATCTTAATCTAATGGCAAAAAATCAATATTTTCTTATATTTAATTAATTTACTAAACTCTTCATAGTTCATTGGATTCAATCCTGTATCTGTGGTCTTTCTGGGTCCATTACACTCATGGGATTTGACTTCATCTCTTCTAATTCATAAAAATCTCATCAAAATGGAAATAAAATACAATTTTGAACTTTCTGGTGAAGGCGCTCACCTCGGCTCTCAGGCACTCCAGAATTAATGACCTCTCCCCCCTACCCTCTTTGTTGAAAACACTTAAGTTCTGTGCAGACGGGAGGCAGAAAGAGGTTGTCAGTGTCACGAACGGCATCTGCCCCTTGGTTCTCCAGCTCCCGTGTCACATGGGAAGACACTGAGGAGAGAAGTTTGTCCACAAAGCCATCCACAGAGCTCTGACCAGCTGCAGCCAGCTCTTAGGGTTGCGTGTCCAGTGGAGATGTTATTGTTATGGTTAGGAAATGAAAAGAAGGGACTGCTTCAATTTAAAAAAAAAAAAAAAAGCACAACTAATTTTGAGTTGACTCTGGCATCGATGTGGACTGTGGCAGGTCAGGTCCCCAAAACGTCCCTCCAGTTGTCCCTGCCTAAACTCCTCACACACCACGCGGCAGCCTGAACTCACCAAACAGAGGCCTTGTACAATACACAGAACTGCAGGGCAGTATCAGCGTCTGACTTTCAAATGAGAAAATTCGGGACAGAAGGAGGTGTTTAGCAGCTTGTCCACGCCTACCCCACAAGCAAAGGGTAGAGCAGGGCTGGTCACAGCATTCCAAGGCCAATTGCAAAGACGATGACACCTTCTGCTCCAGGACACCCTAAGACGACTGCTGTCCAGGGACTGTCTCTGCATTCGGTCTCTGCAGCTAATCATCAGTAGCAATGTTATGTATCCCTGTTTGGAGATGGGCACATAATATACAAAGATAAAACAGCTCCCCAGGATCATAGCACTGGACATAGTTGGTCTATTACACCGTGCATCCCGTACTCAAAACCTGTGCTACATCTTCATCAATGACCCCACTTCAGACACCTGACTAGGGTACAAGTGGGCCCTCCTCCCTTGCAATGTGCAAAAGAGAGATTGGCGTTTTTCTAATTGGATTTTTATTCAACCTGAGTGCCTGTGAGTACATCCAAGGAGGAGCCTGATGGAGCGCTCAGCCTTTCTGTCAGGGCCTCCCAACCTGACCTGTGGACTTTAATCCTGTCCCAGATCCTAGAGACAGTCGTTGCAACTGGTCCGCAGTAGCTCATGGCCCCTGCGGAGTACACAGGGCTGTTTATATGTATGTACTCCAGCTCCCACCCCTCCTGGGAAGGGCTGTGCGCCCTCCCTTCGAATGAGGTCAGGTCGTGTGATTTGTTCTGAACAGCAAAACGTGAGACAAAAATAATGTGTGTCACTTCTGGGCAAAAATGTTTAAAAAGTACACAATTTACCATATTCCTTTTCATCCAGGTCACTAATGGAGAAACTCATGGGAGATGGACTTCCATTAGCTTGGCTACCTGAGGGACTACAAGCACTGAGACTCCTGCCAAACTTCACTGAACAGAGTATTGAATTTTTTCTTTTTGACAGGGTCTCAGTACGTGGTTGAGACTGACCTAGAACTCACTATGTAGCCCAGGCTGGTCTTGAACTCACAGTGATCCTCCTGCCTCAGCCTCCCGAGTGCTGGGATTACAGGCGTGCGCCACCGTGCCCAGCCAAGTATTGAATTCTTTCCATGGAAAACCCCTGAGAGATGGGTGGATTGTTAATGTAGCTCAACTTGGCCATGAACATACAACACATAGTCCAAGAATCACACACATCACTAGGACCCCCTCACATATACCTACAGGCCCATACAACCACTCGCAAACATGCATACACACTCTAACAAGCAGCACAGATGTACTCACATACACTCTTACAATGCTCATACACAAACGTACATGCAGCCCCACAACCACACAACCAGCTACAACTCCCCATGAACACCCTCCTACATTCATACACACTTTACTGCTTCCCTCCCCAACGCACGGGCAGTAATGTGTGTTAAGTAAGCATCAGCCAAATCCTGGCTCTGTACTAGGCTGCATAGAACAAACATGAATAAGGCATAGTCCCTGCCCTCAGCGAAAACACAGCTGGGGGACTGATGGGCAACCACAAATCTACTTCAGCTCCTTGAATGGGGCAAAAGCCACCAACGGTCTCTTTCCTTTTGTTTTCTGAAAATCTGCTTTATTACGGTGGTATAAACCACGTGATAAATGTATCAAAAGAGACAGAGAAAGCCCCGCAGGTCCTCCGCACACTACTGTCGTCTCCTGTATCCCAACACCACTTGGAGGGCGTCCAGCGTGCCCCAGTGCAGATCCCACGTCAAGAAGCGCTTCTCCGGCATCGAGCAATGTGTATGCTGGACTGTATCACAGGATTCGAGGCTGTGTCTGTCAGGGACACTTGGAAGTAACATCAGCCCACAAGGGAAGAGCAGGCAGAGTCTGAAGAATCCGTGGTGCTCTCAGATGGAAATGAGGCTTTGGACAAGCAGGGCATGGGAAAGACCAAGAAACAAAGGAGGTTGGCAGGTTTAACGTGCCGGCCAGAGAGATGTCAAGGGAGAGCGGGGAAGGCAGGACTGCTGGTGTGGCTTACAAAGGGCCTACCTCCCACCCTGCCTTCTCCCTTTGCTCTCTGTCTCCTGGCTGGCATGAGGTGAGTGTCTGTCCTCCACCAGGTCCCTCCACCATGTCTTTCTGCCCTGCAGCCAGCTGACCATGGACTGTAAATGTGAGTCAGAATGAACATCTCCTGCGGGTGTCAAGTATTTTGTCCCAGGGAGGAGAAAGTGACCAAGACACATATAGTATGTAAGGGATTCAGCCCAAATTTTTCAGGATCCTTCAGCCACCTACACACTTGATCAAGAGCTTGACTTGGCCTTTCAGAAACAGAAAATAAAGAGCTCTGTGGTGTCAGATAAGCCTTGGAAAGAGAGCCTCCGCCTCACACGAGGCAAAGCTCCCTCCCACAGCTACTGACATCGCTTCCCTATGACTTCGCCCACCCATCACCCACCTACCCATCCACTCACCCAGCTGCCCATCTGCCTATCCACACCACCTACCACGTCTCCCACATTCCTGCCTTCCTACTTTGTCACAGACCCAGTCTGGGAGCTGGACCAGCAGAGAGGAAGAAACCACACAGATGAGGTTAGCACGGTTTGTGGGGACCTCAGAGCATCTCAGGAAGCTGGGTTTTGGTTGAAATTCCGTCTGTGTACATGGTCTTATCTAGCATCACTTCCTACATGAGGTATCAGCGGGACTATAATAGTCAGCTTCCTGTTGCTGTGAAAAGAATGCCTGACATAAACAGCTTCAGTGGAGGGGAGGTTTGTTTTGGTTTGTAGCGCCAGAGGTTTCAATCCATGGTTGCTTGGCCCTGTTGCTTTAGGCCTGTGGAAACAACATACACCATAGCGGGAGCAGGTAGTAGAAAAAAGCAGCTCCCCTCATGGGGCCATGATCCCAACAACTCCTTCAAGAGCCTGCCTCCGATGACCTCACTTCCTCCCCCACTTCTTAAAGGTCCCCTCAGACTGCGATGGGCTGACACCTAAGCCTTAAACACGTGGGCCTTTGAGGGACAATTCAGATCCGAACTTCAGGGAGGACCATGCCCGTCAGGGTGTGAGTGGCCTTTACAGATTATGCCCCTCCTAATGGGAAACTGAGGTCTGAAAATGGTGTGTGTGGACAAGGAACCTCTTCTCCAGTATGGTAGGGTCCAGCTACTGCACAGGCCTGGTGCTCCTATGGGTATCATTTCATTCCCAATGCATCACCCCTTTTGATAGCTCAGGTACAGGTGAGTGTAGGAGACAGAGGAAGCCTGTCCCAAATCAATAGTTTGTTTGCCACTCTGACATCATTTCCCTCTGACATCTTCATATAGTTGTTGATAATGAAATCACTTTAAATCTTTGCATGTGAGATCTGCTGTTCTCCACCAGATTTGGTTTTGGGAACAGAGTGAGGACCTGGGGCTGGAAGCTGAGCCCAAATCAGAGCCCATCGATGGAGTGTTTCAGTCCTCTCTCCTCACTGTCTGTGACTGACACCCTCCTCCGGCCTCAGTTGGAGTCTGGAGGTCACAGTGACCTCACAGGTCCGTGGTGGAGGCTCTCTGGCTCCAGGGGAACAGATGGCATCTCAGGGTGTGCAGTAACCCTAGCCAAGAAGCAGCTGGCAAGCACTTAAAGACATTGACCCCCACGCCTGCATGGGTCCCTTCTGGGCTGGATATTGAGCCTGACGAGTGAGAGCCTGACAGGGAGCCATCACCGGCCAAGCGCTCACTGCCTTTCGGAGTCACCATTGCATAGTGAGTTGCTTTGGGCAAGTTACTCAGCCTCTCTGAGCCTCTACATTCTCTTCTGTAAAATGGTAATTAACATATGAACCTCACAGGGTCAAGTAGAGTGTGAAATGCCAGGCTAAATATGGAGAATCTGTGTACGGAGACTTGGTACCTGCTAAGAAAGGGGATGGGAAATGGGAAATGCCCAGTTCCTCATGCCCAGAAGGAAAAACAAAGAAATACAACACAAGGGAAACAATTCCCCAGTGCCGGAGTGAGCCTGACAGGCACAGGTTCAACGCTGGAGTTTGGGAACCCAGCGTTATTATAGAAAGTGCAGAAGTGATTTTCAGTATAATTAAGATGGATGGCTCTGATATTCCTGCAGAGCCTGATTGTGAGCCACATTACCGGGCATTCGCAGGAAGTTTTTGTGCACTTTGCTTCGGCGAACACTGGAGCCCGCCAAAGGAATGCGTGGAAGATGAGCTCTCAGGCCAGTGGCCCTGGACCGGCACCAGGGGATCAAAGTTCCAGAGGCACCTGGCAGGACCAGCACACCTGGGAAGGTCGTCCTGACCCCTCAACTCGACAGAACAGAGCCGTTCTCCCTGCTCCCTCTCGGACATGGTGCCTCAGTCCCCAACACGACCCTGGGTTGTCACTCTCCTACCCCAGCAAGACAGGAGCATTTGAAAAAGAAGACACTGTGGTCCCGGAGGGCCCTGGAACCTGCCCAAGACCACCCAGCTCGACAAGGCACAATCCAAAGTCAGATGAAGGGACCGTGCTCCGGCGCTCCACCCTACGCCACAGTGAAGGTCTCTGCTCCCCACAGGCCAAGCCCTCATCACAGCTCAGCAGGCTCAGGGCTCACTGCTCGCCCTCCCTCAGGCAACAGCACTAGCAAGGGTGGCTTCCAGCACTAATGCCAGGCTTACTGTGCTAGGCACTGTGCTTGGACCTTTGCATGAACTATTTGAAGTAATTCCCACTACAATTCTTTATCATCACTGGAGAGTAAAAGGCAGGATGGCAGCTATGCGGATCCCATCAGAATCGCCCTAACTCTGGACCCTGCCCTCCCTCCTCAGTGCTGCACAAAGCCAATCGGTAGTGGTCAGAACATTGGCCCTTGTCATCCCAAGTCTGCCTGGCGGCGAATAACCTTCCTTAGAGGCTGCAAGATCCTCCCTGGGGGACCCTGCAGAAGATCTCCCAGTCTGTTCTCTTGGGGGACTGCCACCATTCGCTCAAGCCCACGGCCTTCAGGGACAGACTCCTGATCCCCCACCCTCTGCAGAGGGCCTCCCTCTGTCTATGGCTGCATGAGCAGCGGGCCCACCAGAATCAGAGCGGGATGCTGCCTCCCCTGTACACAGTCCCTCCATCTCCAGCCTGTTGGCCCCCTGGGCAGTGGATGTGCAGGCAGGGCTGGCTTAGGTCAGACTCTGGGTCCATGGCGTGGTCGGCCCCACTACTAACTGGGCAGCCTTGGATGAGTCACTCTACTCTCCATCTTTGAAATAAAAAGAGACATTCTTGCCACACGTGGCTACTGAGAAGATAGTTAAACCCCAGCCTCCCCCTCCCATAGCAGAAAATGGAAAGGGCTTAGTTACGTGGGAGTGGATAGGGTGGAGGTCCTTGCTCCATGGGCTCTGGCTTTAGGCAAAATGTCAGGGGAGGCACAAAACAGGGAGGATGGATTAAGCTGCAGATGCCTTTCACTCAGGGCCTGTTTGGAATGCTGGAGAGCCTTGCTGCAGAAAGAGCCATCAAGGACAGCTGCTGCAGCTAGAGTGGGGCGTGGAGTCTGAGCCCCCAGCTCCCAGGACTGGGGGACAGGTTACAGGGGCCCGGCGCCACTGACAGACACCCATCCCCCTCCTTCTGGGGCATTATCCGCAGGGCCTTGACATTTGGTGAATATTCCCCTTGGTCCTGGCCGCTGTTCCCTGCCCACCAGGGCCATGCCAAGCCCCAGGCCAGCCGGCCTTGCACCTGGCATCAGGATCAGAAACTGAGAGACACAGCCAGCTGCATTAATGGGTGCGGAGAGCCTTAAATACCCTGGGTTTTCTAATGAGAGTCATCTGCTTGGGGAAACATTCCTGGGCCATCTTAAAAGGCTGCATGGGACCACAGAGCTCAGGACAAGGGGCTCAAGGAGCCACATGGCTCCCTAACTGTCTGAGACTTGCTTTCTGCAGAGATTAACTGAAGACAGTCATGCTTTCTCAGGAGCTCACACGGTGGGCTTGTGTAAGTGGATCCCCTGTCCACCTGCTTTCTTTTCATGTCCCAGCTGCACCTCAGCTGAGCTACAGAGTAGGGAGGGAGGGACAAGTGAAGGAGAGAGGACAAAGGCTTGTGTCCTTTCCTGTGCTTACATGTTTCATCCTTGGGTTTCTTGAGGATGCGATGATTTTCTAGGTGGGAAAAAAGCCCTAGGTGAGTTCAAAGCCCTTTTAAAATCCTATAAATCAGGGGTTGCCAACCCCAGGTCCACGACTGGTAACACTCCATAGCCCATCAGGAACCAAGAGATGAGCAGTAAGCAAGTGAGCAAAGCTTCATTTGTATCTACAGGCATGCCCCGCTGCTCATGTTACCGCCTCATCCCTGCCTTCTGCCAGATCAGGGCCCTTGCGCCATGCAAGGAAGTCAAATAGCCACAGCAGAAAAGACACATTCGTGTGCATATTGAGAAGCAAGTGATGTGAGAGATCTCCCCAAAGGCAGCTGGAGGTGGTGAGAACACATAGACTTTAGAGTCCACAGGAAGACTAGGAAACAGCTTGGAGCCCCATGGATTGGAGAGGAGATGCCCAAGGCCAGATCAGCCGTGGCCCTTTGTATGTACCAAGAATCCATGTGGAGACTCCGGCTTCTCCATGCACAGGGACTTGGCTTGTGGGAAGCAACAAGCAACCACCTTGTGGGTTTCTTTCCATACCTGGGCCATCTAATCCCACTTTGCAAAGCACCTTTAGCTAGAGAATTTCTCCTGCTGTGTTGTGTTGGGCTCTTTGCCTACAACCCTATGTTCCCAGAATCACGGTGGCATAAAAGAACACTCGCCAGAGTATAGCTTTCTTCTGCTCCACAACCTGTAGGGCATTAACTGGGACATTCCGATGGTCTAGGGAATGGAATCACCCTGAGATTTCTTCACTCATGTTGTTTCTGGGCTGGGACAACTTGAGAGTGGACTGACATGGAATTGCAGGCCAGAGTACCACAGTAGATGGGTTCCAAGAAGGTGCGCCCAAGAGCAAGCATCCAGAAAGAGCTTTCCAGCAGGACCAGAAGGAATCTCCAGGGCTGTGTTGACCCTGCTTTGGAAGGCACAAAGAGTCATTTCTCCTGTGCTCTGTTCATTACAAGCAAGTCACAAAGGCCATCCCAGATCAAAAGGAGAGGAACTGGGTTTCACTGCTTAACAAAGGCATGGCCAGTTTCAGTTCCTCTTGCCAAAGAGTATGTACATTGATGATAGAGCTCCATCCTCTTTGGAAAAATACTGTTTTCCACAGTTTGGAAAGACATAGTGTGATTAGTAAGATTCAGAGACCAGACCTGTTCACTTTCACAACAGTGGCGCTGGCGGCTGGATTCTTCTGTCCCACCCAGGGAACACTACCACCACCCTGCCTGGACTGACGTTGTCAGCAACCCAATTGGACCAGGCAGCTCTAGACCT
This sequence comes from Fukomys damarensis, assembly GCF_012274545.1. NCBI lineage: Eukaryota > Metazoa > Chordata > Mammalia > Rodentia > Bathyergidae > Fukomys > Fukomys damarensis. The sequence goes on along the minus strand of NW_022900941.1, from coordinate 3,110,974 downwards.
TCTGTGCAGTTGCCACCCCTGATAAATGGAAGGCCAGAGCTTCATTCTGAATGAATGAAAAGCAGGCCCCTTTTCCTTTAAAAGATGTCCAGACTCCTAGCCTTGACCACATGCTCCTGATCTCAAATGTGTGTCACAAGGACCTTGATGGCCAGGTCATCAAACAGGAGAAAAGATGCTCCCATCTCAAGCTATAACCATGACTCAAGCAAATACCAAAGGCCCTTGGGGATTCCATGACAGATAGACTGGAGACATCTCAGGCCCAGTGATCTCTCCCTGCCTACTTCTCCTGGGAAAACAAAAAACACCACTTGAGAACTGCAGCACTGTCTATCCAGACTACCACTGACAGACAAAACTGTAGCCATTGTCCCTACCTGTCACAGTTATCTTAGAGGTCACACCTGTCTGCAAGGCATCTGGGAGGCCCTTGTCCTTATGTGCAAGGGCCCTCATGAGAAGGAACATACCTGAAAGAACAAAGGGGGAACAGGAGCAAACTGGCCTTCCGGACATCCCCGTCAAAAGACAGCAAGTGACCTCAGAATCACAGCAGAGCCTTGGGACACAGACATTCTGCTTTGGGTTTGTGGCTGAATGAGAGGAGCCATTGCCCCTTCCTCCCTGGGCATCCAAGATCCCAGAAAGGCCACTGATAGAGCTCTGGGTTCCCATGAGGGAATTGGAACCAGTTACAACCAAAGAAGGGAAGAAGTTGAGAACACGGTATGATGTAAGGAGCAGTGGGTGAAGTCACCTCGCAGACATCAGAAGTCACAAGTGGCTGTGACTGTGAGCTCATGGCTTCCTGTGTCATGTGGGACGTGCCCTGAGAGACGCCCAGACTGCTGACAGCATGAAAGCCAAGAGGGCCAAGACATTGCAAAAAGGAAATGGCCTGAAGAAACATTGTTGTGACTTGATCCTATTTTTTGGAGGCAGGCTGGAAAGGTCTGAGGAAACCATAGGTTGTACCAGATTCCAATGACCCTGTAAATCAACAACAGAAAGTATGTCGCAGTCAGAGTGCAATAAATGCCTGGCTCAAAACACGAATTTAGGGCTGGAGATTTAGTTCAGTGGTTCTGCTGCCTGCCTGGTAAGTGCAAGGTCCCAAGATCAATCCCTGGTACAGAAAAAAAAAAAACCCACAAACTTAGGCCATGCTACAAATCAGAGGGTATGGAGAGGTCTGAATGTTCTCTTGTAGTCAAGGAGCTGAGGAGGGTAGAGACAAAATGGAAACAAATCGAGAGAAGGGAGACCGAGTGTGGTCACCAGCAAGAGAGTACCAAGCCCAGTCTGATCCTCATCACTTGCTGGGCTGAGTCTGCTCACCTCCAGGCCCAGCCTGAGCCCACATCACTCTCTAGAGCAGCAGGGAGGTGGCAGGGGCTTCTTCCCTTTCAAGGCATCGGGCCAGGGCTCCTGACTGTGCACAGAGTGTCTCTACTCTGCTGCCAGTATAGACAGGACAGTGCCCTGTAGATCCTTGACCTTGATGCCTGAAACACAGGACCATGGTTTGAATTTTTCCCAGGAGCATCATCTAACTTAAAATTCCTTACAATTTCAGTCAAAATTCTTTTGATGGTCATTAAAATTACATGAGTGCCTTCATGAAATTTTAATGTTCTCTACCAGCAAGTCCAGGAGAAATCCCCCCAGGCATCCCTACTGATCATTCTAAGTAGATACAACAAAGCATTTCAAGACACAAGTTTTAACCAGAAAGAAAATGAAATGAATATTTCATTTATGATGGCTCATCTGGTAATGAATTTTTCTGTAATTTTTAAATTTAAAAATATCAAACAACCAAATCCAACCCCTTGTAAAAGCATTGACCAGTCCAATATCAACCTCTTGGATGTATCAAACGTCCTTTCAACCAAAGTTCCTTGTGACAGCTGGTCAGAATGTGTAAGTCAATGACCTCTAAGATGGTTTTGTGAACCAAATGAATTGATTTAATTGTGCACTTTATTAAAGACAGATGTCCATGAAATGTCTGCTTGTCCCTAGCTCTCTAACTGCCATTGTCCTAGTATCCTCACAGCTCACCTCCTGTGAAGCAAAAGCTTGTGCTCAGGATTTGAGAGGCTCCCAGAAGATTCTAGGAGACCCTGAGTATTACAAGGTCCCAATCCTGATAAATTCATGTGAATATTAATGAGCATAGTAACTATATATGCTACTGCTTATCCTTTGTCCTTGGTTCCTGACAGTCTCTAAATGCTCAGAATTTCCTGAGTGATAGGAAACCTTTGTTATTCATGGTGGGCCCACAGGACTGTACCTGACCATACCCAGTCAGTCTTAGGGTTTATATCTAGATGTCCACCAAATCCTCAGCTGCCCATAGGTGGACCTTTGGGGAGATGATTTGATCATGAGTTTATAGCTAAAGGTGATGTTGGGAGGTGAAGCTGGGTGGCAGGAGGTGGGTTACTGGGGTGTGGCCTCGAAGGGTCTGTCTCCCCCCCCCC
>NW_022900941.1:3090925-3108362 GCF_012274545.1 Fukomys damarensis | reverse complement strand
CCCCCCCCCCGTTCTCCTTACACACTCTCCGCTTCCTGCCTGCCCTGCCATGAACTATTTCTCCTCTGCCACTTCATCCTGCCTTGCAGCCAACTGACTGTGGACTGCACCAACTGTGAGCCAGAATAAACCTTTCCTCCTTTAACTTGTGGGTGTCAGGTGTTTTGTCCCAACGACAAGAACGTAACCAAGATGCTCGCACTAACAGGATAACTCAGCATGGGGGCGAGCCACACCAGAAGGATGAACCACGCGATTAGAGAGTTGAACCTCGCAGCCGGGTAATCTCAGCCCAACCTCCAGGGAAAGCAGGGCGGCCAGGAGACTGAGCTCAGCCAATGGCCAGTGATTCAATCAAGGACATCTACAATAATGAATCCCATTAAACACCCTGGATCTGAGGCTCATTTGAGCATCCTGCTCGGTTACACCCATCAGTGTAGCAGGATAGTAATCATCTGAGACATAGGGCTTTGCATGCAGGACCTTCCCAGGACTTGTCCCCTCCTCCTCCATGTCTGTTCATGGGACTGCTCCTGACTTGTCTCCATCCTGATAAAACTGTAATCATAATCAGAGTTCTTTCCTGGGTTCCGTGAATTGTTCTAGTGAGTTGTCAAATCTGGAAACAGAATGGAAACCCTGTGTTGTAGCAAGGTTTTGAGAAGAGAAGGCAGCCTGCAGACCCCAGAACTTACGGTTGGTGTTTAAAGTAGGAGATCCTTGTGGAGAGCTTTGACCTGAGCCTGTGACATGCACTGACTATGTGTCATTACTGTCAAGGTTACATGTCAGCTGCGCCACCAACTAACTTAGATTCATACGGAGGGGCTGTAGAGAGGTGATTTCCTAACCCGCATCAGTGACTGATGACAGAGGAAAGGGTACTGACGCTGTCACATCCCAGAGCGTCGATATGTGTGAGGTTCAGGATTATGACAGACAGAATTCTGACACAGCCTTCAGGAGTCTTTGTCCCCTCGTGTGTGCAGCCTCTGTAATTCTCTCTACTTGGGCATGGGTAAGCACGGGGGAGTATGATGATTTCACTTCTGGGATTAGGTTGTGCAGTCTGCAAAGGTGAGGGCCTCTTATGAATACAAGTGAGCTCCCAAATCAGCCTATGTTGAATCAATTAAACAGATTGTCTTGAAGATGGCCTTATTTTACAGGGTCTGGGCCTTTCCATCCAGAAGATGAAAGGAGAGGCCATACAGCAGGAACTGGCAGCAGCATCTTGCAGAGAGCAGCCCCCAGTACCAATCCTAAAGCCAGAAGCTCTGTCAGCTACAGCTATGGTTGGATAAATGCCCCCACAAAGGCCCATTGTCAAGGCTTAGTCCCCACCCTGCAGTGCTGTAAGAGGTGATGGAGCCTTTGGGAGGAGGAGACTAGTGGAAGGATTAGGTCACGAGGGCATGGCTTTGAAGCAGATTTGGGGGCTCAAGCCTCTTCCTCCTTCTCATACTTCCTGGTCACCACGAGGTGGGCAGGTTGCTCACCCATGTGGTCCTCACCTTGCCCTCTGCCTCACCACAAATCCAAAGCAACAAGGTCAATCCACTGGTGGCTGCAATCTCTAAAACTGTGAGCCAAATAAACTTCTCCTCTGTCTAATTTGAGTGTCTCAGGTATTTTGTCATGGTAACAGAAAGCCAACTAACACAACAACCACGAGAGCTTGAAAGAGAATCCCAAGCTCCAGACAGGAATGCAGCCCTGCTGACTTCATGAATTCAGCCTTGTGAGATCCTTTCAGCAAACAGCACTGCATGAGTAGGTGCTGTTATATTAAGTTTGTGGGGATTTGTTATTCAGCAAGAGAAAATTAACACACGGGTGATCTTTGCTTGAAGTGGGAGATATCAAACACCAATGGGAGGGCCGACCTAGTCATAAATTCTGTCCCACTTCGGGAGAGGATGATTTGAGAGGGCAGCAGTCAGTGTGAAGGAGACATAAGGGCAGACTTTAACTGGGAATTGCTGTGGTTTGAATGTGTCCACAAAATTTCATGTGTTGGCACCATAAGCCCCGTATTCTTATGTTAACAGCATCTAGAGATGAGGCCCTTGGCTGACTTGGTCATGTGCACTCAGCCCTCACAAACAGATTAACCTGTTCATACTTTAATGGAGTGCTGGATAGCAGAGGGAGTTCCCTCATGGTAAGTAAGTTCTCTCTGTCTTGCCTGCTCTGTGTATTGATAGAACACCATCCACACTGTTACCACGCGGCAAAAAGACCCACACCAGGAGTGGAGCACGTGTTGGTGCTACTACGCCCTTGGACTTTCCAACCTCCAGAACTGTGAGCTAAATCAGCTTCTACTTTTTATAAGTTACCTGGTCTCAGATGTTTTGTTAAAGCAACAGAAAACTGACGACGACAAGGGTCTAAAGGAGTCCTTGGATTGGAAAGATGTTTGGCCTCTAAAGGGGAAGCTTCATCTCCGGCTTCAAACACTGGACGAGTTATCCTATGTGCAGATTTTGGACAGGCTTGGGTGCTTGGAAGATTCTAACTCCTTGAGACATCTCGAAATGGAAAGGGCTGCTTTGATCACTCAGCCCCAAATTCTTGCCCCAAAAGTACATAACCCATAATTGAATTATACGATAAATAAGAGGAGAAATCGAGACAAACAGTGGTTTAAGACTCAGAAGAGCTACCAGAAATAGGCATTTGGTTGAATTTCAAAGACTCCTCCAGATCTAAGCATGGCTATTACTTCAAAAGCTTGTATCACTCCAGCCAACAAATGATGCAAATGTGGGAGGGAACTCAGAGGGCACTGGGCCAGGGACAGGGCGATACCTGAATCCTGTTCCTCTTGAGTGTTTCCCAACAGAAAAGCCTAAGTCAAAGGAAGGAAGACTCCAGTACATCTAATCACTGTATGCTATAGAATCTATACAAAAGTTTCACAGTGACCCAGCACCAAGCGCTCCCTTCCATGTCTTACCAGGAGTAGAGAAGACCTACACGTATCATTCCACCCGCATAACTCAAACCTGAATCTTGGCCCTTGTTACTGTCAATCTGAGGAAAGGCTATACCATACCTGCCGGGGAAAGTAGAAGACAGCAAACAAGAGCAAAGAAAGCCAGAAATGGAATCCAGGGTCTAGAGGGAGCCAACCTCATTGCCCACTGCAGATTTTCTCCACCCACTCAGCTAATTTGGACTCTGCCATCCTGGGGTCTCCCTTGACTGCTCCCCTAGGGGTCTCCTATCTCTCTGCAGGCTCAGACTCAAGATCCCTAACTTCACCATCATCTTCCTTGCTGGATTTCACTGAAACACATTCTTCAACCATTTCCTGAGAGGTTTTTTTTTTTTTTTTTTTTTAAAGTCAGTTTTAAACCTCACCTGCTGAGCTAGCAAGTCTTTTCTCCTCTTTGACTCGTGTTTGGCTGAGTATCGAACTGTACAGTGGAAATATTTTTCTCAAGCTGGAAAGCATTGCTCCATCATGTGTTAACTTCAGTTTGACTGCTGGTTGCCACATATGGTCTATTTCTTCTCCGTGCTTTGGTGAGATTTTTCTTATTCCTAGAAAGAAAATTCCTTCTTGGTAGTCTCTTTCAGTCTGGAAACTCACATCTTTGAGTTTTACACTTTTCTCTCTCCTGTCTGTTGGTTTCCTGCTCTCTCCTCTGCACAGGCTGGCTGCGGCAAACTGAGAGGGAAAGGAGTGGACGCTGTAAGCAGTGGCTTGCCTGCCATGTAGCTGCGAATCTTGCCCAGAGCACCCAGGGAGGGAGCACCTGCTTCTCCTAAGCCAAACTCCAGGAAATCAAGGTGTTCCTTTCCAGAGGCATTACCTGAGGAGAGAAAAAAATTAGACATATTACCTAATCCTGACTCTGTCCAAATCCAGTGGGAGAGCAACACCTCAGCAGTACTCAGAGCATCCCTCTCACCACAGAACCCACCAGATTGATGCAGCTGAATTTACGAGTGCACCTGCTATTTACTTTAGCAAACCTTTATGTCAGCCCTCGATATCCCCTCCCTACACGATAGAATTCCACCCCAGATATACTTCATGCTATAATAATTTCCTCTCCTTCGTTTTCTTTCTGGAACTCCAACTAGCTGATGTTTGACCTCCTAGATTATCTAATCTTACTATCTTTTCTTTCTTATTTGGTGTTTTTCTGCTCACGCCTGAAATATTTCTGAAACTTTTATCTCCCAAGCATGTTTTTAAGCTTTTAAATTTCTGCTGTCATTTTTCTGACTACCAAATAATTCTTTCTTATTCTATTTTCTTTTTACGTAGCAGCCTCATCTTGTCCAGTGAAAGCAATATTTCGTTTCATTGTAGTGGAGCTCTAAGTTTCCTGCTCACCCACTTACATCTCTGTGCCCTGTTTTTTCTGCAGTTTAGGTTTGCCTTTGATTTGAATTTTCACTGTTGTTTTTTGCTCTTCCCTAAATTGCAAACATTCTCAGCTGCTCCTAATCTAGCCCAAGGAGCTCAGAAAGTTGAAAGCACGACATAGAAGACTAAGCTTGGATCCCAAAGGATGCAATGATCCCAGAAGCTTTTTCTTTACTGAACAGTAAGGAGTTTTGCTTTTCTTCAGGGTACATTTATTGCACAAAACAACTGCTGTAAAAGTGACTTGGTGCTCTGCCCTCCCATACACGGCTGGCTAGAACTCTGTCTTCATTCTGCCTACACTGTCATAAGAGGCACAAGACAGCTGCTGTTTTACATATGCTGTGAAAATAAATACATTTGCCACAAGTTTCCTCCATGGCTGCCCATTTGTATTATACCTATCCCTCCTGCTGTGCTGCTGTTTCATAACCTTTTGATTTTCAGTCCTACTGGGCTATTTCATACAAGATAAACACAGTTAAAATACCTGAGTATCACCCCCAGACAGCACAGTCACCCCCTGGATTCTCAAGAGAGGCTCCCTACGAAATGGCAGCAACCCCACATGCAGGATCCCAGTATGGTCTGACATCAGAGCCTGTGCTCCCTTAACCCTGTGGAATGTACCTTTGTTCTGCCAAGAGAATGCGGTTCCCAGGGGAGCAGGGCTCCAGCGTTCCATGTGGAACTGCAGGTGGCGTGCATGGCACAGAGGGAAGACCCCAGAAGATGCTGACTCTCCTGCTCATCTGCCTCCTGCCAGGTGCTAGTGGGGGAACTCTCTCCACTGCTGGTTAGAATTGCCTGCCCTATTTGACTATGACCTGCAGCTTCTCTGGGGCACCCCAGGGCCACCCACAGAACTCTCCCAGAGCCTCCACTCCCTCTTCCAAGAAGAGATCTTGCTCTGACCCTCATACCTTGGTGAGGCACAACCAGAAGACCAGAGATCAGGGCTGGCTCCTCACCTGCCTTAAGGCCCTTGTCCCCTAACTTCCCCTGTTCCCATATTTCTTCTCAGATCAGGACATTGAAGAAGAGGAGGCAGCCCAATTCTTCAACCAAGGAGACCAAGCCATTGGGACGTTCAGGGATGGTAATGAAACCGTGTCACTGGGCCCCCAGGCTTAGGTTGACAGCTTGACCCTCCAACACAATCCCAGAGGGTGGCTTTGGCCATGGGATAAGAATGGACCAGTAAAGGGTAGGAGATGGATGTAGTCTGTCTCTGTGTGCTGTACAGAATGTCTGCTTGAAAACACTGTTTAAAAATCTCGACCATAAGCATCTTTCTCTCCTGCTCCACCCAGACAAAACATCGCTTCTGAAAGAGATTCACATGCACAAGGATCTCTCTGCGAGAGGCTGAACTAAAGAGCTGAGTGGCTAAGTGGGCAGGGTAAGAGACAAGGTTGCCCCTACCCACTCCGGCTCTTTATCCCTGCAGAGTCCAACCTGCAGCCCTTGCTGACCTTCCCCAGAAGCCCCAGCCTTCCTTGCCTACGGCCTGGGTGCCTGCCACACCCTCCCCAACTCCACATCCTGCTCAGATGCCCCACCCCTCCCAGCTCTGTCTGTGTCCCGGGCATCTCGGTTTCTTCACCGTCTCCCCTTCGTCTGCAGCTTGCAGTGAGTCCTGTGGTGAGTACGGCCCAGCCCTGGGCCTGAGTGTGGGGGTGGGGGTCTGTCTCTGCCCACTCTGAGGCTCCTGCTTGTCACCCTTGTAGATGCCAAATCTAAAACGGAAGTTATCGAACGTTCCAGCTGCAGGGCTCTCTTCCTGCCTTGCCATGACCCTGTCCTCTGCCCAGGTCAGTGGCCTCCACCGTCCAGCCTTCCTCCTCGTCCTTCTCCTCCCCAGGCCATCTTCCCTCTCCTCAGCCTGGAACTTTTTCCTTGCTCCTCTTCTTCCTGTAGGAACAGGCAGCACCTGTGGGATTTCTTGATGTACACACATCCAGCTTCAGAGCAAGGGAGCCATCTGCCCCTAGGTTCTCAGTCAGACACCGGAAAACTTGCCCAAGCCAATCTCTGCTTTCCCCAAACCTGCTCTGCCTTAAAGTCCTACCCAGCCCAGGTTCGCACCCACTCCCTTCTAAGCCAGGAATCATTTCTACCTTCTTCCTCTGGCTAACCATGTGGAATGAGCACGTCTTAGAATAACTCTTAAATGGGCCCATTGTAACCTCCGCCACTCTTCCTGGGATATCCTGATCTCTCAGCTGAGGTATGGCAGCCTTTCCTCTCTGGCCTCCCTCCTGGCCTGGCTACATCTCACCCCACCAGCAGAGAACTCTCTCTCAAGGAAAGCACTTACTCATGACATTGCGAGTCTGTCAACTCCAGTGGCTCCCAGGTCCCTCAGATAACATCCAGACGCCTCAGAGTCCTCATATGAGCAGCAGCTGCTCACGTCCCACCTCCCTGACTCCCACGTCAAGCTCTGGACACTGGAAAATTGGGCAGCTTCATCCTCCTGTCTGCAAGCATGTCCTCTTCCCAGAGCAGTTTTGCCCACGACCATTTCAGCTGAGCCCGTACTGGTCTTTCACAATCGAGCCCCAGCCCCTCCTTCCTGAGTAGTCTTCTCCGGGCAGCTCCCACCCTCAGCTTTGTGACCCATCTTTGCCTTGACTTCCTCCACCCCATCCTGGGTCCTATTTCCTTCCGACACCACCTGCGATTGTTCACTCGTCTCCCTTGTGCAGAGAGACCCGCGAGTCCCTCATGCCTTCAGGTGTGCACAGAGTAGGTCTGCAATCAATGTTTGCACACAAGTGACTGAGTGGATGAACGACAGGAAGAGGGATGTGGGGCCTCCTCCTGGGCAAAGGCAACCCTGCCTCCCTTCACACACCGGGCTCCTCCCTCTCATACCCCCGCCAGGAACCTTCAGAGCCACAAGGGGTCACGATGCTCAGGAGCCTCGCCCTCATGCCGCCCTGGCCTCAGCTGGTGGTGGGTGAGTGACTGCTCCCAGGCCCAGTGTCCCCAGGAGAGACACACCTGTCCTTGATCGATTCATCGCCATGCGGTGTCCTGGCCCAGATGTTACCTTTTCTGGCAGAAGAAGGAGACAGAAAAGGTGCAAAGAAAACAGACCCCGCCAGAACCTAGAACTGCCTTAGAGAGAAAGCCTGGGGGTCCTAGGACCTGGCATTCGGCTCAGAGTGGGATTGCAGATCACAGATGTACCCAGGGCGTGACACAGGCAGCTATACGCCAGGCCTCTGGCTTTCACACAAATGCCCCTGATCTCTGTTGCCTCTTTCCCCTGCCTTTACCTCTCTGGCTGCTTCCCCAGGTCAGCGCCATGGCTGCCTCTGCCTGACTCCCAGGTGAGTGTGGCCAGTAGGGACTCCCAGTGGGAGGTCAGAGGGATGGGAGTTGGGGGACCCCTGCTTCTTTTCCCTTCACAGGGACAAGACAGCCACTCATCTTCTGGAAATGAACCGAGGGCACTAGAGAGCTCATACACCCCTAGTTCTAAGCTTTCCATTCTGTGACCCATTAGGTACCAGGGCCACAAGGTTCTGAGGCCCAAGAGACTGAACACTCTCATAGTTTCCCTACACGCATGCCTTTGTAAATAGTCCCTTCATTAAAACATCCATCTGAATTCTAAGCGACTGTGCCTTCTGCTTCCTACTCTGACTCAAGCTGAGCTTTCCCTAAAACCCTGTGAGGGCTGTCCTGTCTGCTCACCCTCCTCCAGTCCTGGTCCCCAGAGTGGTAGCTTCTCATTCGCGTGCCAGCCTCACCTAATTACAAGACTGGGGTCAAAGGCAGAGGTGGCCCAGGTGGCCTCAGTGGTCCTCATCTCTGGGCATGGAACAGGAGAGGTGAGAGGCAGCTGAGGCCAAGTCAAGAGCAGAGACCAGCAGAAGGGTACCAGAAACAGGGTCCAAGTCCTGCCATCAGCAAGGCCACCAAGTCCTGACAGGTGTCCCCAGGCATCGGGCCTGCCGGCCGTGTTGCTCTCCAGCTCTGCCTGTAAGGGGAGTTTTGCTCTTTCTCCTTGTCCCTCCATGCATTCTTCCTGCTCAGAACCCAGGGCTACCAGACCAGAGCAAGCTTGGTGAGTCCCTCTCTCATTTCCCTAAGCATTGAGCCCCTCCAGATCACCTCTCTCCTGCCCTCCAGGCCCCTCAGCCCAGTCCAGTTTTATTCTGAGACTAGCCAGGACCCCCTCCTCCAACCTGAAGTCCGTGAAGCCCCTCACAGCTCCAGCAGGCCCAGGGTCCGGGTCAGTGGACAGAAAGTGGGTCTGAGGTCTAATCTTTGGTAAGCACCCCAGAGCCCAGATCCCTTTCTGGCTCCAAGAGAGGGCCCTGGGTTCCCCTATTTGAGCCACAGTTCCTCTGAGCATCAGGATGGGAGGTGAGGTGGCGGTTTAGCTGCCAAGCGATGTGACCTGGCCTGGAACCCCTTAGGGTTACACTTGATATCCAACATTTGTTCTTTTGTGGGTTTAAATTCTAAGTCTCGTCCCTGACACTCAGGGTTCCCTGCCAAGTTCCTGAAGCAAGACTTCCGGTCTCCTGCGCCCTGCTGGTGCTCCCTCCTCAGAGCTGGTGGCTCAGTGTGGAAGCAGGCTGAATTCAGAGGCACAATCTCACAGAAAGGGCTGCTCCTAGGTCACTGCTCAGGAACTTAAAGAGACCCAAGGCAAGACAGAGAGAGTCCATGAAGGACAGCCAGGCCAGGGAGGACCACAGCAAGGGCAGCAGTGCGTTGGTCCCCGACACAGGCATCTGTATCTCACCCAGCAAGCCAGGAAGGTGCTAGTGTAAGACCTGAATGACACGCCCATGCTAAATGACAGAGGGCCTAGGAGACAGTGCGCTGACCCCCTCCCATTGTAGCCATAACCCCGACCTTTGTTCTAACCCTGGCTTAGGACTGTAAGGCAATCTTGTACTATTTGAAGTCCGGATCCTGATTAACGTGTAAGTTAGTGGTTCTAGACTATGAGATACATAGAGACCCCAAGTTAACTGTCAAACTGTTTGCTCATCCGGAATGTCTTGGTGGCCTTTGAACCATCCTATAGATATCTGTTAATCATCAATGTGTGACTGCCGAGTACGTGACTGCTGATCACCAGCTCAAGTCAGCATACATTTGTCCCCTGCCTGCAAGCTTAAAATGTTAACCCCCCTTTTTACCCCCCTGTAGAAAAGACCCCAGGCCCTGAGCTGGCGCCTCTCTGAGCCAGCTACTTGGTTCTGAGAGTGCCGTCTGGCCAGACTAATAAAGGTCTGTTTACCATCTAGCCTGGTGTGTTCCTTCCCGGGTGACTCTTGTTCCTCCATCACACTGAGAGTTATTAATGTAAGGTATTGACTTATTCCTGTCATTGTATTTTTCTGTTGCCAATTCCTTGTTGCTTTACCTCCTTTTAAAAGCTCACCCCACCTGATGTGTCCATTCCACTAGTTTTTTGGTATTATTGGCTTCATTGCCTCTGTGTAAAATATTCTTGAGAAATTTTTGAAGCATTGGTTGTGTAGTCAAGAATTTTTAAGGTGCTCCTTGTCATGGAAAGACCTTATTTCTCCATCAGTTTTGCAAGATAATTTTTCAGAATATATTAGTTTCACTTAAAAGTTGTTTTCTTTTAGGGTTTGAGACACTTCATTACAAGGGTTTGAGACACTTCATTACAAGCTCTTTTAGCCTTTAAGGTTTAGCCTTTAAGGTTTGTGTTGAGAAGTCTGCTGTAATTCTAATAAGTTTATCTTTATAAGTGATTTGTTGCTTTTCTCTAGGAGCTTTTAAACTTTTGCCCTTGTGTTGGACATATGAGATTTTGACTATGATATGTGGAGTTCTTTCTTTTTTGGGGGGCAGCACTTGGGTCCTTGCATTTGCGAGGCAGGTGGCAAAACCACTGAGCTAAATCCCCAACCCTGCGTAGTTCTTTCTGCTCATGGCTTTTTGAGTTTCCATATGCTTCTCTTATCCATATGCTGATTTTTCCCATCTTTGGAATGCTTTCTGCTTTAATATCTATAAACAGATATTTTATTCCATTTGTTCGATGATCTGATTTTTCACTACGGATTAATCTTAGATTAGTCTTCTTTGCACCAACTAGAAGCTGTTGGACCCATCTTTATGATATTTTGTTTTTAAGGTATCTCTGAGTATGTAGTCACATGCATCAGCCTATCTTTTAGTTCTATCACTCTTTCCTCTGACACTCTTCCACATTCATCACCTCTGCTACCCATACTTTCAATAGAATTTTCACCTCCTAGATTTATTTGGTTTCTTTTTGTGGACTCCAATTCTTTGCTAAACTGGTAGTTAATGTTTTACAGTTTTGTTTAGCTCAACTAGATTTTTATTTGTACCTTTTTTAAGCTCACTGATCATTTTGTTTATTAAGTCTGTTATCTATTTGTTATATCATCTTTGAGCTCACCAAACACCTTACTGATCTGTTTTTGGATTTTGTTTTATTTTTCTTTTATCAGTTCATATAATTCAGCTCTTTGAGGTTTTTTATTATTATTTCATCCTCATTGATCAGCTTTGGGGGAATTAAGAGTTTCTGGAGGCATTTTGTTGGCTTGTTTCCTTATGTCTATTGTTTCTGTGTATGTGCTGAGGCCTAAGGGTCAATTAGAGAGAAAAGACTTTGTTGCTATTATGGAGATTTCTTTAGTTACTGTCTTAGTTACTTTTCTGTTTTCTCATTGAGGCAAAATATCTGACACCCAAAGTTAAGGGAAGAAAGGTTTATTTCAGCTCACAGTTTGTAGAGATTTCAGTCCATAGTCAGCTGGTTCCAAGGGAAGGTGGCATGGCAGAGGGACAGAGCAGAGGAGAAACAGTTCATGGCACAGCATGTGGAGGTAGCAAGCAGCCAGCAGCAGCAGAGGCAAAGCCTGTCCTTATATTCTATCCATTCTACACCACCCAGGGTGGGGCTGCTCATTATCCACACCCAGAACTATGCTAAATCAACTTAGTTATCACACAATATTATACACCCACAATCCATCCACCCCCCCCCCAAAAGCCCCACTTATGAGCACATGAGGCTTTGGGGGGACATCTAGATACAAGCCAAAATGGTTAATGTCTGCTCTCCGGTGATACAATCTTGGCTTTGTTTGAATTTTGGTCTTTATCTACCTCTTCAATCTACTCAATTTAATATAGGATTGGACCCAGTCACCATGTTGCAAGGAGAGTATCCCCAAGGTTTTATCAATGTTAACGGATCCAACCATACATCATTAAGTACATTAAAACTTGATTGAACATTTTAACCCTTTTATCAAACTGTACTATACTGCTGCTAACAGGTAGACTTGGGTACAGAATGACAAAGAAAAAGGGAAATCTAAAGGAAAGGGGTAAGGCCAAAGGAAGAAGAGAGATGAGCTATAATAGAAGAAAAATAGACAGAAGATCTGACTCTGTTGGAATATTTTTATAGCTGGAGTAAAGGGCTGGTGCTGATGGGATTTGAGAGAACTGTGTGGGAGCAGAAGAATAATTTAAGAGGGAAAGAAGTGTAGAAGGAGATTGGGGTACGTCGTGAGAGTGTCAGAACTTCTTAATATATTGGTAGTTAGCTTATGTTTGAATCCTCCATGCACAATTTTGCTGAGGGTTACTCTGAATTGTCAACGAAAGTATTGGTTAATTCTTTAAATTAAATTCAAATTAAAGCACTAGGTAATTCTTATTCTCATTTCCACATACACAGACACCCCTTATATATAACCCAGATGAAAGGAGGAAAAGAAAAGAAAGAAGATAAAGGGCCACAGATCTAGCTCAGTGGTTCTGCCGCCTGCCTCACAAGCACAAGGACCCGAGTTCAATCCCTGGTACCCCCCAAAAAGAAAGAAGATTAAGACATAAGAAAGAGAAAAAGAGAGAAGAATGAAAAATGGGAAAAATGAAAGAAAAAGGAACAACTGAACAAAAGCCCCATACAGCTCTAAGAACACAAAATCAAACTAACTTCATGGTCCCATTTTTATTCCAGACTGAGTTCAGTTAGAGATCCCCGCACCGGCCTTCCTATGATTTTCTTAATTTCATGCTTGTGAGTGAGCAGGCTTGTGGATACAAGCACCACCTGGGCCTGCCTTCCAGCTGCAGCCTACACGCCATAGAAACTAACAAACTATCACTGTAACCTACCACCTTTATTGATCTCAGAAAAGAGATCAGTAATAATATAGACACAAACACAAATCAAATATTAATAGTAAATCTACTAAGTGGAACATTAATAATAGAAAGGAATCCAATGATAATAGCAGACAACTAAATATCCAAAAATTAATATGGTTTGATAGTACTACTAATAAAAATGAAGTGGAAAAGGGAAAAATAAAAGAAGTGAAATTTGAAAAATAAAAGGAAGATGAAAAGGAGAGAAAGTGAGGTTAAAGTATAAAACAAAATTAACAATATTATATAAATGTAACTGAAAAGAACAAAGAAAAGAAAAAGGAAAACAGCAAAGAGCAAAAAGAAGGGGGATAAGACACAATAGAAAAAGAGAAAAAAACAACAAAGAAAAACCAGAAATGAGTCTGAAATATTCTTCTCTGTGTTTTAATGAGCAGCCTATTTCCAGACCCTGCAGTATTGGAATCCACGATAGGAACACTGAGTCACTACCAAGTCCTATTTCGTTTCCGCAGGTGTGTCCATGAGTGGGAGTGCCCAGTCCTACCCCATCTTTCCTGATGAGTGGGGTCAATCATGGTGAGGTGTCTGCCCTAAGGCTATGTTTACTTGAGCCCACACCCAGCGTCTGTGTTCCTGAGCCACTGCTATCTCTATCTTGCTCTATGGCCTGTGAGTTTGTGGAGTGTACCGTCTCCAAATGTCTCTGTCTCTATACTCCAGGCTGCAGCAACCACCCAAGCCAAGGCACACACTTGATCACACTGGCAGATGGGAAGGCACCCAGACCAAGTTCTGCGCTGGATGTAACAGAGTAAGGGGAATTGGTCTGTTAGACTTAGTGCCCGCACTTTCAGATCCAGCTCCTTCAAAAACCACAGGAGCCCAGGCTGGCTTCTCATCACAGAGGGCAGGACAGCCACGTCCTCCTGGCCTGAGCTCACCACTCTTTACACTTCTCAGGGGATCCACGTCTAGCCTGCAGCCTTTCCACAGCTGTCTCTTAGGGCCATCTCCCAACCAGCCAGTGAGGCAGGATGACCCCAAAAACTCTCAAATATAGTTGTTCTGTAGCTTCTGATTTGCAGAATAGTTCAGTCTTAATTAACCTCTCTTCAAAATGGCTCTGGATTAACCACTCTCAAATATGGTAGGCGTTACAATGGGTTTTTTCTCTGATTCTGGTAGCAGTAGACTTTTCTTGGGCCTAGTGCTGCTGGCCTGGTCCACTGTTTCTCCCTGGGGCTGCTGACCCTCTCCAGGCTTACCTTGGGCTTGCACAGATACATCCTCCTTCCTAAGAGCTGCATTAGTGTGCTAGCCGGCTTCCTCCTTTTCTCTTCATTGTCTTCCATTTCTCCCATTTCTGTGATTTCTAGTTTTCCTGTTTGCTCTTTTAAGTTCCGGGAATTTTTCTCTCTTTTATCCTTGCTAAATTGTTGTTTTTCTGGGGTCATCTTTCCAGGTTCTGGAGAGGCTGTAATAGGCTGCCAGACTTTACACCACCATCTTTGAGTTGTTTTTCTCAGGTATTTGGTCACAGAGATAAAAATCTAACGCACGGAATATTTAGATTGAGAATTCAACACTGTAGAGACGTGAAGACCAAGAAACCCTAAAGAATGGCATGGTAGAGGGAGGGATACAGATCAGAAGGAGGCAGGGATGAGGCCCAAGTGAGACAGAAAAACCCTCTGAGTTCAGGAACAACAGGTAGGCAGGGAGGGCTGGCAAGGCATTGGCCAATAGTAATGTCAGGCATGGAGAGGAAGGAGTGAATGTGCACAGCGGACGGACTCCCCACTCTGGGAAC
This sequence comes from Fukomys damarensis, assembly GCF_012274545.1. NCBI lineage: Eukaryota > Metazoa > Chordata > Mammalia > Rodentia > Bathyergidae > Fukomys > Fukomys damarensis. Next base: position 3,093,993 of record NW_022900941.1, on the reverse strand, counting down.
TGGGGTGCTCCCTCCGCCCAGCTCACATACCCTCCCAGCTGCATAATGGCGGGGGCAGCCAGTGGATGTGAAGGCACTGAAAGGTACAAGGCACACCAAAGACAGTGGGGTCCACTCTGAATGGCCAGGCCAGCACCCATCAGGTAGTTAGTCTGCGTCCAGGGGCCTGTGGTTCACGCCGACTCCATGTCACACCTGCTTGCCACCCAGGACACAGGAGGAGCCAGACACTCACGGTGGTGATATTATTTAACTATTTATGCTTAAATCAGGACCCAAACCATTACCTCAAAAGTATCCAGGGCAACTGTTTTCCAGAAAGAGCAGTAAAAATAGAAACCACAGGTGTTATGGTTTGTGCTTAGATGTTCCCCTCAAAACCTCATGTGCATGAGGTGGGACTTTCTTTTTCAGAGGTGGTTGAATCTAGAATGTGTGATGCTGGGGTTAAGGGCAGTTGATTACTAAACCACTGCATGTGAGTCATTAGTTTGGCACCGCCCTAATCCCGGTGGTTTGAATAAGATAACAGGGGCAGAAAGATGCCACTAAACCTTCGCTTGTCTTTGCTACCCAGTGCACACCACGTTGCTTCTCCTCTGCAGTGTCTGTTTGGAGCCAGCCAACTATGGGTTGAAACCTCTATGAACTGTAAGCCAGATAACTCCCTTCCCCTCTAACTTTGAGTGTCCATATTTTGTCTCAGCAATGAGAGAGAACTAACTAACATAATGGATATATTTTGTACGAAATATGAGTTAAGTATGTCTGTCTGTGTGTACATGCATCCTTTGCCAACAGATTTTTCATCATTCGTGGGCAGAATTGCATGAAAACTAGACAATGAGTTCTGCCACAGTAGAAAGATCAAGGGATCTGTGATCAAGTAAAAAGATAGATTTGATCAAAATGCGGGCTCTGGAGGCCTTCTGCTTCTGGCTGAGACAGAATACCTTAGTGCAGACCAACATTCCTACCAAGGGTGACTAGAGACAAAATATCCCAAAAGAAAATGATAAGACAAAAGATCTCTTTAAAACATCAGAGATAGATCCAATAGCTCTAGAGTGAAGGAGATGAACCAGGATTTCAGCTACATGCTTCCTTGGGCTTGGGCCAGGCTGCAGCAGTACAGGAGAGAAGCTGCAGAGGCTGGGCAGTGGAATGACCTTGAAGTTTTGCAGGGCCTTCAAGAAATATTACAGAGCTACAGAGACAGGACTTGCAGTTCTTGAAAGACAGACTATGAGTCCAGGTTCCTGAAAGTAAGAAGGTACAGGAAAATAAGAGCAAATACATTGCATCTCTCTCTTCCCTGAATTCCCAAAGCATGTGCCTACTCCTACCCAGCAAAGGGCTTTTTGAAGAAATGGAAAAAAATGGAAACAAAGCCTTTGTAAATAGGGAAGGGAGGAGGAGGTGAAAAGAGGGCAGGGGAATGGGGGAAAAATGAGAACCAAGATCTGTCACGTAAAGGTGCAAGACCCCAATGATGAATGGAACTGTACTGTGTACCCAAAGTGTGCCAATAAACGTAGTGAGGAAAAAAAAGCAGAAAGTGTCTAAAATGCAATCTATCAAATCTAGATGCTGTGGAAATAAAAATTGGAATTTACAACCCACATAGGAAGACAAGTTTTTATAGTACTCTGGGGTATTGGTTGGGAAGGGCATCCTCTAAAAGTTCAGTTCAAGAGAAGCAGGCTAATCCCTGTAACACATGAAACTCAGCTTCAAGGCACCTCAGCTCTTGACAAAATCAGAGATCTGCCCTTATCCCATCCCACTGCTGGAGGTTTGGGTAAATACTTCCTGAAGAAACAAATTGCCCAGAGCCCCTATCATACTTAGTTTACAATGACCAGCATTCAAAGATCAATAGCAAGGATGCCAAAAAAGCAGAATCAGAGAGTCCCAAAATGGCAAAGCAGTGAGTGCCAGCAATTCAGCTTCTCCACGACAAAGTTTGTAGTGTGTGGAAAACAACAGCTTGGCGAGAAACCAAAGTGAGTGGAGGTTACCCGGGAACCACGAGGGAGCTGGCAAAGGAGAAGAAAACAGGGTTAAGTGGTACAGAAGAAACAGATCACACCACGGCAGAGATCACACAGCACCACAGGCAGCGGCTGGCTAGCTGCCAGCTGGGATGTAAATTGAAATTAACATTTTTGTTTGTGGAGAATGGGAGAACTGGACTGAAAGGACACTGGCAGTTGGAACCAGGGAGGAAAACTCAGGACACTGCTTCCAGAGCAGCCCTCCGCCATCAACAGGGACAGCGCTGCAGGGAGGGGCTGAGTGTTTGATCAGTGCCCAGCTCCCAGAGTGCATGAGGGAAGGACAGTCGCAGGAGACTGCAGCTGTGGGGAGGGGTCCCGGCTGAGAGGCCCCTACAGTCAGCGGCCGGGGTCAGCCTGGGTTACACACACGTACACTGTGTCCTCACTGTGGACAAATCTCTCACCCAGCACCACTCTAAGACCAGACTGCGGCCTTTGGCTTGCAGGGTGAACAGAGGCCCACCCTGGCCTGAGCCTGCTCCTTAACCTAGACAGAGGAAAAGTCATACATCCAAAACAATGGAAAACTTCCTTTCATTATTCCTGACTATATTATTTTCATTTTTTAAATTAAGTTTTTGGTACAGTAAGGTATACAATACAATGGCTTTCATCGCTGGAAATTTGCACCTTTACATAATCCATCTTGGTTCTCTTTTTTTCCCCACTGCCATGTCTTCCCTTTAACCTCTCCACCCCTCCCTATCTACAAAGGCTTTGTTTCCATTGTTTCCTTTTCTCATATTAATTCCTTTCCTTTCTTTCTTTTCCCTACCCCTCCCACTTCCCCTCCCCCTTTGCACTTTTTTTTTTCCTATTTCACATTACCTATTATACCTTTTAGTCTTTATTTACACTTTCAGTTTCTCACACTAGAGAAACTATCAGTATTTACACGTGTGTGTCCTATTTATTTCACTTGAGTATGGCCTCAATGTGCATCCAGTTAGCTATAAATATCTTTAGTTTCTCACTCTTTATGGCTGAGTAGTAGTGCATTATAACACA
>NW_022900941.1:3080199-3090908 GCF_012274545.1 Fukomys damarensis | reverse complement strand
CACACACACACACACACACACACACACACACACACACACACATTTTCTTTATCCAGTTTCCCGTTGATGGGCAATCAGGCTGCTTCCAGGTTTTAACTATTACAAATTGGGCTGCTATGAACATATCTCTATGGTATGATTCTTTTAATTCATTGGGGAAAATACCCAGCAGGGGAATACCTGGGTCAAATGGAACCTCCACTCCCAGCTCTTTGAGGTGTCTCCATACTGATTTCCACAGTAGTTACAGCAGTCTGCACTCCCACCAATTGTGGAGCAGTGTGCCTCTATACCCACAGCCCCGCCAGCATTTGCTACTGGTTGATTTCTTGATAGCAGCCATTCTCTCTGGGGTGAGGTGGAATCTCAGCATTGTTTTCATTTGCATCTCTCGAATGACCAGTGATACTGAATATCTTTTCATATGTTTATTTGCTATTTCTACTTCTTTATCTGAGAAATGTCTGCTCATTTCCGCTGCCCATTTTTGGATAGGGTCTTTAAATTTGGAAGGTCAGATTTTTTTTAAGTTCTTTATATATTCTAGATAGTAGACCTTTGTCTGAGGAACATCTGGTAAAAATTTTTTCACACAATTTGGGTTGTCTCTTCATGCTGTTGGTGGTTTCTCTTGTGCTGAAGATTTTTTAATAAGAAGAGATCCCACTTCTTGATTGCGCTAGCTCATGGGCAACTGAGGACTTGTTCATAAAATCTTTTCCCACACCAATGTCTTTACCTAACCTAAGAGTTTTACCTAATCTCTGTTCCAACCAGTTTAGAGTTTTTGTTTTAATACTTAGATCTTTCGCCCATTTTAATTTTAGTTTAGTGCATGGTGAGAGATATAATCTTAATCTTTGGCAGGTTGAAATCCAGTTTTTCCAGCACCACTTATTAAAGAGGCCATCTTTCCTCCAGTTAGGGTGTTTAGCTCCTTTGGCAAAGATGAGGTGGCTGAGTGTGTCTGGAGTTATTTCTGCATCTTCTAATCTGTTCCACTGGTCCTCAGGTCTGTGTCTTTACCAGTACCATGTTGTTTTTATCACAGTAGCTTTGTAATATAGTTTCCAGTTTGGGATTGTGATACTCCCTACCTTGTTCTTATTGCCTAGAATTTTTTTTGCTATTCTTGGTCTCTTCTTGTTCCAAATGAATTTTTGGATTGTTTTCTCAAGGTCTGTGAAGTGTGCTGATGGGATTTCAATTGGGACTGCACTGAACCTATATAGTAGTTTTGGAAGTATGGCCATTTTCACTATGTTGATTCTTCCTACCCAGGAGCATGATATGTCTTTCCATTTTCTGATATCCTCTTCAATCTCTTTTTTCAGAGTACCATAGTTTTCAGAGTAGAGGTCTTTGATTTCTTTTACAATGACTCATAAGTATTTCAATTTTTTGGATGGTGTTGTAAAAGAAATTGATTTCCCCATTTCTCTCTCGGTGAGCCTGTTTTTCATGTACAGAAAAGCTATTGATTTTTTGAGTGTTGACCATGTATCTAGGTACTTACTGAAATTGGCTATTAATTCTAGAAGACTTTTTGTGAAGTTTTTGGGGTCTTCTAAATAGAGTATTGTGTCATCTGCAAATAAGATAATTTGATTTCTTTCTTTCCTATCTTTATTCCTTTTATTTCTTTCTCTTGTCTAATTGCTGTGGCTAACATTTGCAAAACTATGTAGAACAGGAGTGGTGACAGTGGACATCCTTGTCTTGTTCCTGATTTTAGTGTGAAGGATTTCAGTTTTTGAGCATTTAGTATCATATTGGCTGTTGGTTTTTCATAGATGGCCTTTATCAGATTGAGGTAGAGACAATCAGTTCCATTTTTTTGGAGGGTTTTTATCATGAATGGATTTTTCAAATGCTTTTTTTACATCTATTTAGATGACCATATGGTCTTTGTCCTTGGCTCTATTAATATAGTGTATTGCATTCATTGGTTTTTGTATGTTGAACCATCTCTGCATCCCTGGGATGAATCTCACTTGGTCAGGGTGTATGGTCTTCTTGACAATCTTCTGCATTCTGCCAGTATCTTATTAAGGATTTTTGCATCTATGATCATTAATGAGATTGGCCTATAGTTCTCTTTTTTGGTTGGGTCTTTCTCTGCTTTGGGGATCAAGGTGATGCTTGCTTCCAGAAATGAATTTGAGAGTATGGCTTCCCTTTCAATTTCATTGAAGAGTTAAACAGGAGTGGCAGTAGTTCCTCTCTAAATGTCTTTTAGAGTTTAGCGGTGAAGCCATCAAGGCCTAGGCTTTTCTTAGTTGATAAGTTTTTTATTACATTTTCAATTTCATTGATTGATATTGAGTCATTTAGAATTTTTAGATCATTTTCATTAAATTTGGTAAATCATATGAACCTAGGAATCTGCTCATTTCTTCTATATTTTCATCTTATTGGCATACAGGTTCTCAAAGTAGGTATTGATGATCCTCTCAATTTCTGCTGGGTCCACTATAATTTTACCCTTTTAACTCCTAATTGCATGGACTTGGGCCTTTTCTTTCCTTTTTTCTGATAAGGTTGGCTAAGGGTTTGTCGATTTTATTATTTCGAAGAACCAACTCTTAGCTTCACTGATTTGTTTTTGTACTATTCTCTTAGTCTCCATTGCATTGCTTTCTGCATTGCTTGATGCTCTGATCTTTATAATTTCCTCCCTTGTATGAGCTTTGGGGTTGTCCTGTTCTTCTTTTTCTAGAAGCTTGAGGTTCAGCATCAGATTGTATAATTGAGCTCGCTCTGTTTTCCTGAGTTTTCACTGCTATGAATTTCCCTTGTAAGATCATTTTCATTGTGTCCCATAGATTTCATTGGTTATTCAGAAGTATGTTTGTTCAATTTCCATGTGTTTGTGAAATTCTTGCAGTTTCTTTTGCTATTGATCTCCAATTTCACCACACTATGATCTGATAATATACAGGAGATAACTTCAATTCCTTTGCACTTACTTAAACATGTTCTATGAGCAAGTTTGTGGTCTATTTTAGAGAATGACCTATGTGCAGCTGAAAAGAATATTTATTCTGATTTTGTGGGGTGGGACACTCTGTAAACATCTGTTGAGTTCATTTGTTTGATTGAGTTCTAGCATTTCATTCATTGTCTAGTTGATCTATTTATTTGTGACAGTGGAATATTGAGGTCCCCCACTACTATTGTATTAGTGCTTATTTTATTTTTTATGTCTGCTAGTACTTGTTTTGTATAGTGGGGCACACTAGTGTTTGGTGCATATATAGTAATGGTTGTCATCGCCTCCTCTTGGATTCGTCCTTTTATAGGGATGTAGTGCCTTTCTTTGCCTCTCTTAATCACTGTTGGTTTGAAATCCACTTGATCTACAGAGGATACCTATTCCTGCTTTTGTTAGGTTCCTGTTACATGGAGTATTTTTTTCCACCCTTTAACTTTCAGTCTATGAATTTCTTTTTGAATTAAGTATGTTTCTTGTATGAAGCATATTGTTGGATCTTGCTTCTTGACCCATTCTGCCAGTCTATTTCTTTTGATTGGTGAATTTAAACCATTAACATTGATGGCTAGGGGGCTATGGATTTAGACCAGTGGTCCTTGACCTGCCTTGCAAGTGCAAGGTCCTGAGTTTGATTCCTGGTACTACAAAAAAAAAATCAATGGTTATTACTGATATGTATTGATTATCCTTGTCATTATTTGTTCTTTTTATTGGATTCTCCCACTTTGCATTTAATTTCTTGTCGTGGCTGATGGATTCATACTGCTGGGCTTCCCAGGGTTTTGATCCCATTGTCTTTTCCTAGAATATTGTGTACAATTTTTTGCAGTGCTGGTTTGGTATTCATGAGGTTCCTAAGATGCTCTTTGTCATGAAGGTATCTTACTTCTCTATCAATTTTGAAAGATAGTTTTGCAGGGTCCATCAATCTGGGTTAGAGTCTATTTTCCTTTAGGGCTTCAAATACATCACTCCACACTCTTCTTGCCATGTGGGTTTGTGTTGAGCTTTCCTTTGTATGTGATTTGTTTCTTTTCTCTAACTGCTTATAGAATTTTGTTCTTCTGTTGGGTTTCTGGAATCTTAACTATTACATGCCTATGTGTAGATTTTTTTTAAAATCACAGCTAGTTGGAGTACTATAAGCCTCACTCATCTGTATATCAAGTTCGTTTCCCCTATTTGGGAAGTTTTCTACCATTACTTCTATGAACAATTTTTTATGTCATCTGCACTTTCTCCTGTTTCTTCATTGACTCTGACCAGTCTTATGTTATTCTTTGAATCATCTAGCAGCTGCTGAATTGATTTCTCATGGTCCCTTACTATTTTTTAAGAGATGTTTCTTTCCCTGGTCACTAATTGAAGTCCTTCTTCTGTATCTGAAAGTCTGTCCTCATATTGGCACATTCTGCTGTGTAAACTTTCACTGTAGTTTATAATCTCCTGGAAATCTGTTTGCATCTGTTTTATGGATTCCATTTGTTTCCTATGTTAGGATTCCATCATGTTTTCAGCTCCTCTATTTTTTTATTTGTGTCTGCTCTATATTTATTAATCATGTCTGTAGTATGGGCACAATCTCTGCTGTTATCTGAGAAATTATTTCTGATTTCATTTTTTCCAGGTCCTCTTTCATTGACAGTTCAGGTTGTTCAGGTGAGTGTCAGACTGTTCCATCTCATTTCCCTTTTGAGTTCCTTAGGTGATCTGGAAGTCTCACTTTGGGACTTGTTTGTACGTCTTCTCATTTCAACAGATACAGCCTGCTGTGCCTTTGTTGGGGCAACTTTTTGCTCACCCAGTGGTCTTCAATTCTCAGCAAGCCACCAAATAGCCTTTTCTCGCTGCAATCCAGTACACCAATTCCTGGGCTCAGAATGGTGACCTAGATCCCTGAGCTGACCTATTGACTGGGCAGGCTTCTAGTTGGGGCCTGTGCACACTTTGGATGGTATCTAGGCATGCTTCTCACTGGTGGCCCTATGTAGCTGTTGTCTTGGGTGGGCCTTTGACTGGGGGCTGTGCACCCCAGTTCCTGTTGTCTGCACAAACTTCTGGCTAGGGTCTCTGCACACTTATCAATGGCATTGGGGTGAGTCTCTGGCCATTGCTTGTGCACCTACGTAGGTCTTTTCCAGGTGGGCCCTGGGCTGTGGCCTGTGTACCCAAACCTTTGGGATCAGGGCAGAGCCATGGCTGAGATCTGCATAGAGCCAAGCCTCTCTGGTCCACACAGGTACTCCCTAGTATCTGCATGCACTTACCAATGGAATGGTGGGCCCCTGCCTAAAGCTTGTGCCTTATTTTTCATTTTTCATTTTCATTTCAATTTTTTAAACATTTCTATTCTTTGCTGTTTTTGCCTCCTTCTGTCACTTTGCCCACACTTTTATTCCATTATTTTATCCCTTTTTCTTTCTTTTTTTTTTCTTTTGTTGAGCTTATTGGTACATTTTAGGTATACAGTACAGTTACATTCATTACTGGGATCTTGTACCTTTACATGACAGGTGGTCTTTGTTCTCATTTTCCCCCTTGTCCCTGCCCTCCCTTCACTCCCTCCTCCCCTCCCCATTTACAAACACTTTATTTCCATTTTTTCATTTTCTCATATTTTTCCCTTATTACCTTTCCCCTACCCTTCCCACTTTCCCTACATGCCCTTTTTCCTTTGATGATCATGCGTGTGTGTGTGTGTGTTTCTCTTCCTCTTGCCTTTTTTCTCTCAATATAGTTTATGAAGAGTAAAGAAATTCTTCCTTCTCTCTTTTTATCCCTCTGGCTTGTACCTAGATGTTCCCCCAAAGCCTCATTCAGTCATAGATAGGACTTTTCAAAGGTGACTGGGTCTAGGGTGTGTGCTGTTGGGATCATGGATATGATGCTGGGATTTATTCATGGTGCAATGCTAGGATTAAGGGTGCTAGGATTCAGGATGTGAATACTACCTGCCCTAAGGGTGGGTTTTCTGGATGTAATATAAGGAACAGAAAGGTGGCTTGTAAATTGAAACTTGCTGCTTGGATGCTTTTGCTGCCTTCCTCCTGCCATGAACTGTTTCTCCTCTATGATGCCTATTGGAGCCAGCCAAATATGAACTGAAACCTCTGCAAACTGTGAGCCAAAATAAAACTCTCCTCCTTTAACTTTTGAGTGTCAGATATTTTGTCTCAGAAATGAGAAAAGTAACTAAGACACCCTCCTACTTTTAGCCATATCTATTTTCCTAACTTATTTCTCCTGTGTGTTGTTCATTCTCAATTTTTCTTGTCTTTTCCACTTTTCATTGCTCTCTCATTAACTTTTTATCTATAGTTTTATCAGTCATGGAATCTTTTCCCATGCACATTTTCACTACCAATTTTTTACCCAGTTTTCCCTGTTATCTTTTTCTAAATTTATAACATACCCTTAGCACTAGGATCATTTTCCCCCTTCCTATTTCCTACTTTCCATACCACAGAACAGAGAATTTTTTAAACTTTTTTGCCTTTTTTCTCTTAATTGTGAGATTGTAAATGGGTACAAACATTATAGAAATCAGTGTGAAGATTTTTCAAAGAAGTAAGATTAGAAATTCCACATGACCCAGCTATCCCTCTGCTAGGTATCTTCTCCAAAGAGTTTAATACATTATACTACAATGATACAGCATCCAATGTTTATAGCAGCACAACTTGTAATAGCTAAATTCTGGAAACAGAGAAACAGATGGTATACCCATCAACAGATGATTGGATAAAGAAAATGTGGTATCTATATATAATAGAATACTACTCTGCTATTAAAAATGACAGATTTGAGACACTTATAGGAAAATAGATGCACCTGGAAAATATACTGTACAGTGAAATAAACCATACAATCTGAAATACCACATGGTATTGCTCATTTGAGTGAGCCAAAGTACAAACAGAATAAAAAAAGATGGATAGAAGGGGACAAGGAGATGGATTTCTTGCAATAGGGAAAGTGGTCCAAGGGAACATGAGTGAGGGGTGAGGAGTAGGGGAAGGGAAAATAATAATAAAGATATGCCATGTACAGGAAACTAATAACCTCAATCAATGCAAACATTTTATGCCACAACATGAGCTAAGATTAATATCAACAAGAATGAAAAATGGAATGAGGGAGTTGGAAGAGGGAGGAATAAGGAGGGAAAACAAAAGGGATTTTAAAAAGAAACAGCTTTTATATGTGTATTAAACACTCCCCAAAATGATTGTAAACTTCTTGAACTAATGTACTAATAACATGTACTGATAACATTTTTTAAAAAGCAGGATAAAGCTGGGTGTGGTGGCACATGCCTATCATCCCAGCACTGGACAGGCTAAGGTAAGGGGGTTGCAGCAAGTTCAAGGCCAGCCTGGGCTACATGGAAAGATCTTGTCTTAAAAAAATAGAAACAAATATAAAAGTGATCCACATTGGTATTATCAGATATTAATCCTAAAATGCCTGTTATTAATATAGTCAAAGTGAAAGATGACTTTTTAATTAAGAAAGTGGAACAACTGAGGATTTATAAGCAAACTTGAGCTTTGATAAATCTTGCACATTATGTAACTCAAAATGAATCAGGACTTAAATGTAAAGCATGAAACTGCAAAACTTTACAATTAAGCAAAGGGGAAAATCTTCAGAATCTATAACTAGCTTTTAGACTTGATACTGAAGGAACAGTATGTGAAAGGAGACACTGATAAATCAGACTTTATCAAAATTATAAACTTTTGCCCTTGTGAAGGCCTTGTTATGAAGATGAAACACAGGTAACCAGGTCAAGGTAAAGAATTGCAAAGCACATATCTGACAAAAAGAAACTATTTAGACTACGTAAAGAGCTCTCAAAACTCAACAGCAAAAGACAATACAGTTTAAAAATGGGCAAAAGACATGCAGACATTGAACAGAAGGAGGCAGACAAATGGAGTACTACTCAGCCATGAAGAATGAGAAATAAGATATTTATATCTAAGTGGATGCACATTGAGGACATAGTCTTAAGTGAAATTAATAGGACACACATTTGTAAATACCATATAGTTTCTCTGTGTGATAAACTGAAAGTGTAAATAAGGATCAAAATATGTAACTGATATTGTGTAATCAGAAAAAAGGTCTAAAGGTATAGAGGAAGTAGGAGGGGTAGGGGAAAGGCAAGAAGGGAAAAGAAAAAATATGAGAAAAGAAAAAATGGAAACAAAGTCTTTCTAAATAGGGAAGGGTGGAGGGAGTGAAGGGAGAGAAGGGGGATGGGGGAAAAATAAGGAGCAAGATCTGTCCTGTAAAGGTACAAGATCCCAATGATGAGTGTAACTGTACTGTATACCTAAGATGTACAACAAAGAAAAAAATAGGGCAGACAAGTGGCAAATGAGGATGTGAAAAGGTGTTCAATCCCATAAGCTCCTCACAAAATGCAAATCAAAGCTACAATTTCATGACAGTATACACATAGTGTGTGCTGACCTTCTAACACCCTGTGCTGTGGGGAGACAGAACAAATGGAAATCACTGGAGGGAATATAAAATGATGCACCAACCAGTGTGTGTGTATGTGTGTGTGTGGACATCTCAGTGTCCACAGGTCTCTGAGATTTCCCTAACAGTGCTTCAGGATGGCCCTCTTCTTGACTGCTAGGCAGAGGCCACTAATGTCTTTGAATGGAAAAATGTGTTAATGTGGGTGTCTTAGTTACTTTTCTTATGGCTGAGACAATTACCTGACACCCAGAGTTAAAGAAAGAAAAGTTATTTGGGCCACACTTTATAGAGGTTTTAATTCATAATCACCTGGCTCCAAGGCAGGGTGGTATGGCAGAGAGGCATCACAGAGGAGAAACAGTTCATGGCAGGCAGAAGGCAGCAAACAGTGAATTAGCAAGCAGCAAAGAAGAAATAGCAACTCTCTTTCTGTCCCTTATTTTACATCCAGGCTACCCATTCTTAGGGCACATAGCTCTCACACCCAGGGTTTGGTACCTCTAATCCCAGCATTGTACCCTTAATCCCGGCATCAGGTCCTTGATTCCAGCAGCACACTCTAGATCCAAAAAGCCCCACCTATGACAGCATGAAGCTTTGGGAGACATCTAAATACATGCCATAATAATAGGGTGATGTTTTATGACTGGAAATATTCTTGTATACTCCATACCTTTCACTGGATGAATTATTTGTATTCATTGGTCAGTTCATACAAGAAGATGTCAAATTAATCAAGAAAAAGTGAGGAGAGATACCTGACTACAGCCAGTGGAACCCTGGTTTTGAATATGACAGAAATTCTTACAGAACAAATTAATTTCTGGGGCAAGTGCCAGCCTCAACCTATGGCTCACAGGGTGAGGTGTGAGGTGGTGAGGAGTGGAGCTAAGTAAAGATCTCCCAGGCTCATTTTTTAAGTATGTCTTTGCTGTTTACTTGGATCACACATATACTGCTCCTTTTTCTGCTCTCCACCCCAGCTGTGAGCATAGCAGCATCTCTGGGATCCCTCAATTCAGTCTTCAGACCCTGTACTCAGGCTCACTGTCCACTATTTGACCTACACAGGCCTCTCTGACCCACAAGATGTCACCCTAAGCCAGCGCTCAGGCAAGTGGCTGCCGCCAAAAGAAGCCCATTTCTCACTCCAACTGTTGGCTACACAATAACTTGGATTGCCAAATTCCAGTGGGTTTTCCCACTGCCCTGCTGCCTGGAGAGAGCCACACCCTTCTGCCCACACTAGCCTCCCATTTGACTGCACACATACACATACACATACATGTACATATATATATTCTTTATCTCTCACCATGTGATGCCATGCCCCACCTTGGGACTCTGTTATCATGAAGGCTGTCACCAGATACAATCCCTTGACCATGACCCTCCAGAATAATGAGTCCAAACAAATCTTTTTTTCTTATAACTCACCCAGTCAGTAGTGTGGTGTTATTAGTAACAGAGAATGAATTAATACAACTTCCGGGGCACTAAGTATTTGGTGCTGCCAGTAGGTATGCTCACAGTAACAGTATTTGAGTTCATCACACAGACTTCATACCTGGCCCTTGCTTTTTTCTGGCTCCAACACTGCCTCCTTAACAGGCATCATGATAAGCATGGGAAGGACTGATTCCCACTCCCAGTGGTGCCTTTGCACCTTTCTGGGCTGAATTCTGTTCCCTGGAATTGTCTTCCCTGGATGCTTCTGGTTAGGATGGGCCACAGGTCTTTGCATTAGATCTGGAGGGCATGAGTCCAGCAGTGACCACTTTGATTTCCATGCTCAGAAGGTTGGGGCAGGAGCTATTGCAACTTGCCCATGTTGACCCTGATTTGTTGGTGTAGGACAGTAGCTGGGCCTGTAGCTGCTCCCAATTGCCCCAGCCTCCCTCTACTCACGAGTATATTTGCTTCTGTGTAAAAGGCCACCAGCTTCTTTAGCAGGACACACATCACTAAGTTGGAAACAGTGGGAACGGACACAGGCTTTGATCTTTCCTTGAGGGTCCAGCTTCCTCCCCAGACCTCATACCACAAGAACTTCTGCCTTCTGTACCACCACAGACTCACAAGATCAAGCAGCTTCACAGCTATGGGAAGTCAGGACCAACAACAGTTGGACTCTGGCTGAGTCCTAGCAATCATGTGCATTAACCCAACACTAATCTACCTGTGCAGTGATAACCATGTCTGCCCAGACGACCCAGCA
>NW_022900941.1:3076499-3079999 GCF_012274545.1 Fukomys damarensis | reverse complement strand
CTCCCTCTCTCTCTCTCTCCTCTCTCTCTCTGAAGGCCAGTGTAGCTGGGAGACAAAGGCTGACCTCAAGTGTTCACTGGACTGAGATCAGGATAAGAGGGACTGGCTGGTGCCTGGTAGCCTGGACCTGTGGCTGCCTGAGCCCATCTTCTCTGAAAACTCTAGCCCCATCCTGAGGATTAACACAACCCCCACTCACTTGCACCCCTTCTGTGGACCTTTCAGGACACCTCCTCACACCTGCCTCCACTATCAGTCTCTTCCACACGTATTTCCTACCACAACTCCATGCCCATCAACTGTGCCTTCCTGGACCCACGTAGAGGGCTACGATCCCTTGTGTGGTGAGCTTCTGTGAGGTGGGAACAGCCACAGAGATTTCACAGGGTCGTCTCCTAATCCCTCCCACAACACCCATATGAGATGGCTTTTCTTTCTGTCCCTGATTTACAGGTGAGGTAACCGAGGCTTATCAAACTTAAATGACACTGTCACACCTGAAGGAAGTTGCAGAGTTTGGGCTCTGGCCCAGCAGCATCCATGTACAGGAGCCATTCACAAAACCGCCCTTCCAGGATTGCCGTGGGCTTTTCCAGTGTCTTCCCCACTCTTTACAACTGCATACTGGCAGGCCAGCTCTTGGTCCCTTTATTGATGACTGAGTCAACCCCTCAGCCTTGGACTTTTATTCATTTCCTTCTCTCATGCAAGGGGAATGTTTGCAATCTGGACATAGGTCACCTTTCCCTGTGGGCAGATATTACCTAGGGCTTGGGCTCCCCTAAAGCAGGCAGAACCCCAGAGGGGGCTGGGTGGGGCCAGCTTGAAGGGGTGGTCAGGAAATTCTCAGTGGAAACAAGTCACTCAGGATGCAAGTTGATAGCTAGACAATTTCAATTGCTGTAAATTAAAATCTTAATGTGCTGGCATCCCTGTATCTTAGATTCTAAGGATCTAGAATGCTCCAGAGAAGAATTAGGAATATGAGCATGTTCATAAAATAACTCCTAAAGGGTCTTCTGGTATCTGGTGGAAGATTGAATACATTTATCTAATTTTGCTCTCTCCTGAAACTTCATTAAAAGTATATTAAAGGATTTTAAAAATCATAAACTCAGAGGGATGAGAGAAGACAGCAGTAATTAAACTTTAGTAGCTGGAGGCAGCTGAGTTTGCAGACCCACGACAGCAAAATCCAAAACCAGCAATGGAGTAAAGGAGACCTGTGGGTCCTGCTGGTGCTGACCTACACCCAGACTGCTGTTGCACCACACTGCCTCTGCCATGTGCTGCCACAGTAGCCCTTCCCCCTGCCTAACGACCAACACAGATGCCCCTGAGGCCCCACCAAACGTGTGGTGTGCCCCTTTCTCTTGAGGTCTGTGCATATAACTATCTCTTCAATGGTTCCTTCTCTTGGCCTGCTGACCTCACCAAACTTGCAAATAGTAAGATTCATATTTTGAAACAGCCTTCTATGCAGGAACTGAAGTACTCATCTCGGTGGACTCTACCAAGCCCAAGAAGGAAGACAGTGTCATCAAGAACTCTTCAGTGAGCTTTACAGTGAAGCTCCAGGGGGCAAGGCTTGCCCACACCCTCGACCTCTGTTGCCTCTCCAGGCTCCCAGTCTGTGTCCCGAACAGATGATCGTGCGGAACAGAGAAAACTATGTGAAGGCTATAATTAGTATCTTGAGAGGGAGAAGGGAAAATTGCATTTGTGAAACAAGAACAGGAAACTATGAAAGGGGAAAATTTGGAAAACAAAACAATTAAAAGATCCTTGGGATGTTAAAAACACGGTAGATGAAGTAGAAAATTCAATGAAAGCATTGAAAAATAATTTAGGGAAACCTCTAAGAAAGTACAGTGTAAAGGCAAATACTGGAAAATTAAAAAGAAAAAATAAAATTAATGGCTATTCAATGGATGAGAGGATTCCAAATAGAAAGAGAGGGGAAACAAAGAGAAGATAATTGATGAGCTTAAGAAGGAAATTTTCTCAAAACGAAGTTCATAAATTGCCAGGTTTACTCATAAACCCACTACAATAGATGAAAATCCGCTTTGCCACAACGTCTTTTTTTTTTCATTCAGCCACTAAATACAAAGAAAAAAGCTAAAAGTATCAAATGAAAAAAACAGCTCACGTAGAAAGGATCATAAATCAAAATGCCCTTGACGACACTGGAAGAAAATAGTGAAAGTTTGCCTTCAAAATTTGGAGAGAAAATTGCTTCCATCCTAGAACTCTATATGCCACCAAACCATCATATGTCTAAGTGTTGTGTAGGAAACAAATTCATTTTCAGGTCGTAATTGACTCGGGCAAACAACATTATAGAAATTCAAGACAAGCATACTTCCTAGCACTTGACCTGTTACTCATTAAAAGTGTGATTTATATTTTCTTCTGAGACACACAGTTCTTGAAAACTGCTTTTACAATTAAAATGGACAAATAAATAATGACTCTTCACTCAGGCCACCACAGTCCAGTGATTAGCAAACGCAAAACAAAGTCTTTCCTTCATTTTATATCTGTTGTCTTTATTACATTAAGACTTTGGAGAGACATTCAACTACTGATAATTACTCAGAAGTCTGCAGTCATTGTCCTAAACCTAAACTCACTTTAGATTTCAGCAGAAACTCCACAAGACTGAGACTGCCCCAAACAGGACAGATCATCTCACGGAGACCAAATTGCTCACAAGCAAAAAGGACTTCCCTAGAACCATCGTGAAAAACCATAACGGAGAGAGTGCTAAATCAGCCCCTAGCCCACCTCTTCAAATTCATAAAAGCTGGTCTCGTTCTTTCTTCACAGGCCCACCTGACCCTGTTCATCAGAGCAATGCCCCTCAGCAGCTCCTCACGCTGAGGTGCCTCCCCGTCATCCCTTACTTTCTAATTCTGTCTAATGAATCTGCCTATGTTCTCACCGACACATCCTGAAATTCTTTGTTTTTCTTTTATTGAGTTTATTGGTACATTTCAGGTATACAGTACAGTTACATTCATTATTGGGATCTTGTACCTTTACATGACGAGTGGTTTTGGTTCTCATGTTTTCCCCTTCTCCCTGCCCTCCCCTCCTTTACCCCCTTGAAATTCTTTTTTCTGCAATCGTGACTCAATAACCTACTCCAAGACCTGAGTTGAGGTCCCCATTTCCTCCTTGGGGGCCTCCCCCAGACCCTGTCCAGTGACATGATTTTTAAAAAATTAGTGGACTTCTTCCTAAGAAAAAAACTGGAGGATGTATTTTGCCAAAATGAGAAAGGCAACTAAAACATGAAGAATTTTTTTAAAAGGTGAGCTCAAATAAGAAAGAGGCAATTAAAGACCCCAGAGTAGCCGGGTATGGTGACGCACGCCTGTAATCCCAGCACTCGGGAGGCTGAGGCAGGAGGATCACTGTGAGTTCAAGACCAGACTGGACTACCTAGTGAGTTCTAGTTCAGTCTCAACTACATCGTGAGACCGTGTCTCAAA